>NC_045547.1:75960227-76162727 GCF_009769535.1 Thamnophis elegans
GGCTAGCTGATGAGAGCTAAATAGCTTGAAATAGATCTATACTAGTCTCCCTTTATTTATTTATCAGCACAAATAAAAAAACATAAATATAACAAAGGCAACAGTAAAAATATTGGGTTTCTGTCGTGATGGACTCTTGTGACGAGCCGAAGGACAGATGATGGAAGCAGTTAGCTTCCTCCCATAATTGGGGCTTACCAGGGGTTGTAAAAAAAAAAATCTAATAGATACCTTTCACCCTGGCTTCGCTGATAAACGGATAAGAGCCTGTGGCCTAATGGCTAAGATCTCTGCCTAGTATGCCTAGTGTGCAATATAGCCCAGGTTCAAATCCCAGTAAGGGTATGGCTAGCTGATGAGAGCTAAATAGCTTGAAATAGATCTATACTAGTCTCCCTTTATTTATTTATCAGCACAAATAAAAAAACACAAATATAACAAAGGCAACAGTAAAAATATTGGGTTTCTGTCGTGATGGACTCTTGTGACGAGCCGAAGGACAGATGATGGAAGCAGTTAGCTTCCTCCCATAATTGGGGCTTACCAGGGGTTGTAAAAAAAAAATCTAATAGATACCTTTCACCCTGGCTTCGCTGATAAACGGATAAGAGCCTGTGGCCTAATGGCTAAGATCTCTGCCTAGTATGCCTAGTGTGCAATATAGCCCAGGTTCAAATCCCAGTAAGGGTATGGCTAGCTGATGAGAGCTAAATAGCTTGAAATAGATCTATACTAGTCTCCCTTTATTTATTTATCAGCACAAATAAAAAAACACAAATATAACAAAGGCAACAGTAAAAATATTGGGTTTCTGTCGTGATGGACTCTTGTGACGAGCCGAAGGACAGATGATGGAAGCAGTTAGTTTCCTCCCATAATTGGGGCTTACCAGGGGTTATAAAAAAAAAAATCTTATATATATATATATATATATATATATATATATATATATATATATATATATATATATATATATATATATATATATATATATATATATATATATATGTTATATTTATGCTGATAAATAAATAAAGGGAGACTAGTATAGATCTATTTCAAGCTATTTAGCTCTCATCAGCTAGCCATACCCAAGTTTGGGAATCGAACCTGTGCTCCATTGCCTCCCAGGCAGGGAGTTAACCATTTGAGCTACAGAGAACGACTCCTTTATCAGCCAGCCAGGGTGGGAGGTATATACTTAAAGTATATACAAACACACACACACACACACACACACACACACACACACACACACACACACACACACATACATACATATATACATACATATACACATATATATACATATATATATATATATACATACACATATACACCTCCTTATTTCATAGTTACTCATTTATACAATCCATACAACATTTGCACCTCTTTTACTCTCTATTTATATACCATTTCCTTCTGTTATACTTTCTATGCATTAATCATGCATTAATTTTACATTTCTTTTCTAGCCAATTATACCACCTATTCCATGTCTTGTAATACTGTTTCCTCTCTATCCCTTAGTTCCATTGTTAATTTATCCATTGCTGCGCATTCTAGCGCTTTTTTTTTTTATGATCTCTGCGTTTGAGGGGAGGTTTTTTTGTTTTATTTTGAAGGGGTGCAGGAATACATCAGAAGTGTTCTAGGGGTGCGGGTAGGTACAGAAAAGGTTGGGAACCCTGAACTTAGAAGGACGAAGAGCTATTTCTTTTCCTCATCTCTGTACAGAGCCAGAGGGAGGAGGAATAGCACTTAAGACTTATATACCACTGTTTTACAGTACTTGCTAAGCGGTTTACAGAGTTTCCCCCAAACAATCTGGGTTCCCATCCAAGCCAGGATGCTGGTTGGCCAGAAAAATGTAGTCCATGGAGCTTTCTGTTGCATCGGTTTCCTATAGTTGCATTTTCTCAGTTTCCCCCCCTGCATGGAGTTGCTACGGTCCTTCTGCAAAATTTTCCCTCTTTCAAAGGAAGTGTGGGCCTCTGGCATTTGGGGCCTCTGAGACCTGCAAGCCAGAGGTCCTGACCAGTTCTGGAGAACCGGTAGCGGACATTTTTAGTAGTTCAGAGAACTGGTAAATACCACATCTGACTAGCCCCACCCCCATCTATTATCTTCCTCCTGAATCCCAGGGAATGGGGATTTTGCATTATCCTTCCTCTGGAGTGGGGAGGGAATGGAGATTTTGCAGTATCCTTACTCTGGAGTGGGGTGGGAATGGAGATTTTGCAGTATCCTTCCCCTGGAGTGGAGAGGGAATGGAGAGTTTGCAGTATCCTTCCCCTGGAATGGGGTGGGAATGGAGATTTTGCAGTATCCTTCCCCTGGAGTGGAGCGGGAATGGAGAGTTTGCAGTATCCTTCCCCTGGAGTGGGGTGGGAATGGAGATTTTACAGTATCCTTCCCCTGGAGTGGGGAGGGAATGGAGATTTTACAGTATCCTTCCCCTGGAGTGGGGAGGGAATGGAGATTTTGCAGTATCCTTCCCCTGGAGTGGGGAGGGAATGGAGATTTTACAGTATCCTTCCCCTGGAATGGGGAGGGAATGGAGATTTTGCAGTATCCTTCCCCTGCAATGGGGTGGGAATGGAGAGTTTGCAGTATCCTTCCCCTGGAATGGGGTGGGAATGGAGATTTTGCAGTATCCTTCCCCTGGAGTGGGGTGGGAATGGAGAGTTTGCAGTATCCTTCCCCTGGAGTGGGGAGGGAATGGAGAGTTTGCAGTATCCTTCCTCTGGAGTGGGGTGGGAATGGAGATTTTGCAGTATCCTTTCCCTGGAGTGGGGAGGGAATGGAGATTTTACAGTATCCTTCCCCTGGAGTGGGGAGGGAATGGAGATTTTGCAGTATCCTTCCCCTGGAATGGGGAGGGAATGGAGATTTTGCAGTATCCTTCCCCTGGAATGGGGTGGGAATGGAGATTTTGCAGTATCCTTCCCCTGGAGTGGGGTGGGAATGGAGAGTTTGCAGTATCCTTCCCCTGGAGTGGGGAGGGAATGGAGATTTTACAGTATCCTTCCCCTGGAGTGGGGAGGGAATGGAGAGTTTGCAGTATCCTTCCTCTGGAGTGGGGTGGGAATGGAGATTTTACAGTATCCTTCCCCTGGAGTGGGGAGGGAATGGAGAGTTTGCAGTATCCTTCCTCTGGAGTGGGGTGGGAATGGAGATTTTACAGTATCCTTCCCCTGGAGTGGGGAGGGAATGGAGATTTTACAGTATCCTTCCCCTGGAGTGGGGAGGGAATGAAGAGTTTGCAGTATCCTTCCCCTGCCACGCCCACCAAGCCACACCCACAGAACCGGTAGTAAAGAAAAAGTTTGAATTTCACCACTGGTTAATTCTCCTGGTCGTCTGTTCGTCTTCTACTGCCCTTCCACTTTATAATTTTAAAATAATAAACTTTTTGGTTGGTTGGTTTGGTTTTCTGGTGTGAATGATAACCTGGGCTCTTTTCATTATTAGTGTACAAGGTTGAATTTGAGGAGCCAGAAGAGGAAGGAGTGAGTGAGTCACTTCTGTGCACAGAACAGTTGGCTCCAAATGAAAACCTCATGAATGAGGTTAGCGCTCAAAGCAGCTCCCTGGATCATGCTGTGATCCTTGGGGATCCCCTTGGAAAGATCCTGAAAAAAGAAGGGAGCCCTGAAGTTTCCAAGGAGGAAGAGAAAGGAGACGGAGAGCACTATCTAGACCATAAGCCTGAGTCCCCTCTTGCGCAGCTGATGTCTTTAGATTCCCATCCATTCGCTTTCTACCAAGCTCCCAATCCAAGGGCCAGCTGCGGTGACATGAATGTTGACCCTCCACGTTCCGAAACCGGACGTAACCAAGAACTTGTCCATCCTTCCATATCAGAAGAAAAAGTAGACTTGGGCAGCTTGAATGGGACCGAAAAGGAAAAGATCAAAAAGAAAGCAAAGAAGGTCTCTACAAGGGCTTCCCAAAATGCTTCATGTGTCGGGATGGAAAAAGAACAAAATCCAGATGTCAACCAGAACCTCAATCCCACACGCAGGTCTGCCAGATGTACTACAGCCAATAATGTGGGCCCGCCCTCTTCCAGCCTCTGTTCGGTTCTGGTATCCAAAGACAACGTGGCTGGAATTGAGGATCGAGACGATCCGGGTTTGCTAGAAATCTCCAAAGAACCCGCTCCACCAGCTCGGAAGAAAACACGGACTTTCTACAACGAGAGTAAGTTACAAAGAATCCATCATGATGGGTTTGTATGATTTGGTGCCGCAGGCAGTCCTCGGCGACTGAGCCCAACGGTTTGCGGTTTGCGAAGTGAGGCGTTTGTTTTCTTGAATTTCGCCCCGGTTTACGACATTTCTTGCCACTGTTGTTAAGCGAATCCCTGCAGTTGATAGCTACCGTATTTTTCGGAGTATAAGACGCACCCTTTCCCCCCCAAAAAAGAAGGTGAAAATCTGGGTGCGTCTTATTCACTGAATACAGCATTTCTGGCCTCCTGAAACCATGCCCCCTTCACAAAAATGGCCATGAAGAGGCTTTGGGAGGCCTGCAAAGTGCTCCTAGGGGCTGGGGAGGGCGTTTTTTTCTTGTTTTTGCTCCCCCAACCCCCAGGAGCACTCTACAAGCCTCCTAAAGGCTTGGCATGCCCTTTTTGGGGGCAAAAACCGGGCCTGTTTTCACAAAAAACAGCCCGTTTTTTGCTCGTTTTCGCCCTACCCCCCCCCCCCCCAGGAGCATTTTTCAGGCCTCTCAATCTCTCTGCATGTTCTGTTTTTCACAAAAAAATGCGGTGTGCAGAGAGTTTGGGAGGCCTGCAGAGTGCAAAACCTTTTTTTTTTTAATTTACCTCTTCAAAATTTTGATGCGTCTTATACTCTAGTGCAGGGGTAGCAATAGCAATAGCAATAGCAGTTAGACTTATATACCGCTTCATAGGGCTTTCAGCCCTCTCTAAGCGGTTTACAGAGTCAGCATATCGCCCCCAACAACAATCCGGGTCCTCATTTTACCCACCTCGGAAGGATGAAAGGCTGAGTCAACCTTGAGCCGGTGAGATTTGAACAGCCGAACTGCAGAACTGCAGTCAGCTGAAGTAGCCTGTAGTGCTGCATTTAACCACTGCGCCACCTCGGCTCAACCTTTTTATACCTACTGCCCACTTTTGTATCTCTGTTAGCAGTAACATTTTCTAACCGCCCGCCGGTTCCACAGTAATGGTGATTTTATGAAAACCTAATGAAAATGTTTTTAAATAATGCTATGAATTTTTTAAAAAAAGTCAATTAAATTTTAAAAAAGGAAAGTGCTTCAGTATTGGACAAAACCCCTACTGCCCACCATGAAAGCTGGAATGCCCACTAGTGGGCGGTAGGGACCAAGTTAACTACCACTGCTCTAGTGCCTCTTATAGTTCAAAAAATACGGTAAATAACAAAGCAGAGAAGTGAACCTGGTTCCCCATCGACTCTTGCTTGTCCGAAGGTCGCAAAAAGGGATCATTGGTGACCCCAGGACGCTGCAACCATCGTAAATGTGAGTCAGTTGCCAAACATCTGGATTTTGATCACATGACCATGGGGAGGCTGCAGTGGTCATAAGTGTGGAAAACGGTCATAAGAATGGTCACTAAATGATCTGTTGTAAATCGAGGACTATCTGTATTCTCCCATTTAACCAGAAGGTCTTGGAACAAAACCACTGTCCCCTGGTTTCCTTGGGCATTTTTTGGTGTCTTCTAATTTTTAGGGGGCTCAGCAGCTAAGTCACTGAGCTTGTTGATCAGAAAGGTTGGCAGTTGGGCGGTTCAAATCCCTGGCGCCACATAACGGAGTGAGCTCCCGTGACTTGTCCCAGCTTCTGCCAACCTAGCAGTTCAAAAGCACATAAAAATGCAAGTAGAAAAATAGGGACTAACTTTGGTGGGAAGGTAACAGCCTTCCATAGCATTCGCATTTAGTCATGCCGGCCACATGACCACGGAGACGTCTTCGGACAGCGCTGGTTCTTCGGCTTTGAAACAGAGATGAGCACCGCCCCCTAGAGTTGGGAACGACTAGCACATATGAATGAGGGGAACCTTTACCTTAATTTCCATGTGGGCATATTGAGTTTGGAAAGCAGATGAAAACTGGGAATCGGAAGTAGTGTTTGTCTCCTCAAGCCATTAAGCAGCCTTTTCAAACAGCTTGAATTTATTTTGGTTGCAAAAAAAAACAATTCATTACCCAGATTCCTGTTCAAAATGATTTCTTCCCAGCCCGGCCTTGGCCTTGACCTTGTAGCTTGGAGAAACCAGCAATCACTCCCAGCCACACAAATTTCCACCCAGGTGGCAAGTAAAAAGGATCTGTCTGAAGGAGCTGGAAGACAGAAGGTTATCTCCTCCTCTCAGCTCTTTAAGGCAGGCAGGTCAGGAAACATAGCAATAGCAGTTAGACTTATATACCGCTTCATAGGGCTTTCAGCCCTCTCTAAGCGGTTTACAGAGTCGGCATATTGCCCCCAACAACAATCCGGCTCCTCATTTTACTCACCTCGGAAGGATGAAAGGCTGAGTCAACCCTGAGCCGGTGAGATTTGAACAGCTGAACTGCGGAACTGCAGTCAGCTGAAGTAGCCTGCAGTGCTGCATTTAACCACTGTGCCACCTCGGCTCTAGAATTTCAGAAATACTACTTAGAATAGAATTGAATAACAGAGCTGGAAGGGACCTTGGAGGTCTTCTACTCCAACCCCCTGCTTAGGCTGGAAACCCTACACCACTTCAGACAAATAGTTATCCAACATCTTAAAAACTTCCAGTGTTGGAGCATTCACAACTTCTGGAGGCAATTTGTTCCACTGATTAGTTATTCTAACTGTCAGGAAATTTCTCCTCAGTTCTAAGTTGCTTCTCCTTGATTAGTTCCCACCCATTGCTTCTTGTTCTGCCTTCAGGTGCTTTGGGGAATAGCTTGACTCCCTCTTCTTTGTGGCAACCCCTGAGATATTGGAAGACTGCTATCATGTCTCCCCTAGTCCTTCTTTTCATTAAACTAGACAAACCCAGTTCCTGCAACCGTTCTTCATATGTTTTAGCTTCCAGTCCCCTAATCATCTTTGTTGCTCTTCTCTGAACTCTTTTAAGAGTCCCCACATCTTTTTACATCATGGAGACTAAAACTGAATGCAGTATTCCAAGTGTGGCCTTACCAAGGCCTTATAAAGTGGTATTAACAATTCATGCGATCTTGATTCTATCCCTCTATTTATGCAGCCTAGAACTGTGTTGGCTTTTTTGGCAGCTGCTGCACACGGCTGGCTTCTATTTAAATGGTTCTCCACTAGAACTCCAAGATCCCTCTCACAGTTACTACTATGGAGCAAGGTACCACCTATACTGTACTTGTGCATTTCGTTTTCTGGCCTAAATGTAGAACCTTACTTTTTTTCAACATTGAATTTCATTTTATTAGATAGTGCCCAATGTTCAAGTCGGTCAAGGCCCTTCTGTGTCTTAAGCCTGTCTTCCGGAGTGTTGGCTATGCCTGCCAGCTTGGTGTCATCTGCAACTTTATTGTTATAGGGCAGGAATCTCCAAAGTGCGCAACTTTAAGACTTGTGGACTTCAACTCCCAGAATTCCTCAGCCAGTTAGTTCTTTCTTCATGCCTTCCTCTTCCCCAGGATTTGTTTACTTTTCCTTAACAATGCTTTTAATATTTTACTCCGCAAGTCAGAGGGGAGGTGCTCATCTCCATTTCAAGGCCCTTGAGTCAGCACTGTCTGAAGACATTTCTGTGGTCACCTGGCCAGCGTGACCTCATGGAGTGCTGTTACCTAACCACCGAAGTGATACCTATTTATCTACTCGCATATGAATGCTTTCGAAGTGCTATGTTGGGAGGAGCTGAGGTGAGGACAGGAGCTCACCCCGTCCACATGGTGCTCAGGGCTCGAACCTTAGCTGCTAGCTTTCCAGCCAACAAGTCCAGCATCTTAACTCTTGCATTATTCCTTTATCAAGGTTATGTTTTCAAGAGTTGCCCTCTTGGCAGCTTCAGCTGCCCCTCATTATGAGATCTTTGTGCCATGGGGCATAAAGGGAAAGGAAAATATGGCTCTTGGTGAGATATGTGTGTGTGCTTTAATGAATACTAGCTGATAACTTGGCATTGCTCGGGTATTTATTTATAGGGGGAAATGTCCAGACCAAACGTAATTTCTAATGTTTGATTTCCCCCCTTATGAGAGAGAGCCCCCTTGTGGAATACAGTGAAGCCATTCCCATGACTCCACTGTGCTGTACAGTAGAAGCCACTTTATGGCAGTACAGTAGAAGCCATTTTAAGGCATAACAGTCTGTATCTTAACAGAACACACATTCCGAGGGGTGTTAAGGGTGTCTTACCCCCACAGTATTTGTTTCCAGAGAGTAAGTCATCTGTGTGCTATGTTTGGTTGAAATTGTTCGAGGCTTTTCAGAGTTATGCTGGAACACACATGCACAGACACACACATACACAGACACACAGACACACAGATAGATATAGAGATAGATGATAGATAAAGAGATAGAGAGATAGATATAGAGATGGATAGAGAGAGATAGAGATAGAAATAGATAGATGATAGATAGATAGAGATAGAGAGATAGAGATAGAGATGGATAGATGGATAGAGAGAGAGAGAGAGAGATGATAGGTAGGTAGGTAGGTAGGTAGGTAGGTAGGTAGAGAGGATAGGTAGATAGGATAGATAGATAGATAGATAGATAGATAGATAGATAGATAGATAGATAGATAGATAGATAGATAGATAGAGGTATGGATGGATGGATGGATAGAGAGAGAGAGAGATACAGACAGACAGACAGACAGACAGATAGATAGATAGATAGATATGGATGGATGGATGGATGGATAGATAGATAGATAGATACAGAGAGAGATGATAGATAGATAAATATAGATAGATAGAGATGGATGGATAGATAGATGATAAATAGATAGATAGAGATAGAGAGATAGAGGTAGGTAGGTAGATTAGATAGATTAGGATAGACAGACAGACAGACAGACAGATAGATAGATAGATAGATTTTAACATACCCCTTTAAAGCTCAGGGGTCTTTCCCTAACTCTCTGGTTCCTTTTCTCTTCCTGATTGCTTCCTCACATTCTTTTGTTCATTGATCGATCTCATTTCCAGAGCAGCTACAGGAGCTGGAGAGAGCATTCCAAGAAGACCATTATCCTGACAATGAGATGCGCCAAGAAATTTCTTCTTTGATTGGTGTGACGCCACAGCGCATTATGGTGAGTGGATCCCCACTGAACAGTAGAAAGATAGAACATTGTTATCCAGAAATGTTGCATCCAGCATTTCTGGACAACAAGCCAGAGTTAATCATTCGTGAAGCAAGGATCTCCTCCCATGTTCTTAGAGATTCACAACGTCAGTGGAGGTAGTCCTCAACCTACAACGATTCATGTAGGGACCGTTCAAAGTTACAACTGAAAAAAGTGCTTTATGACCATTTTTTTTCACTCTTACGACCATTGCAGCATCCTCACAGGTACGATGGTGATAAAAAAGTGACTTGCCACCAGTCCTCAGATTGACAACTTTTGCAGGCGCGTAAAGCTGAGGTAAGATCGTAATCCCAGTTGTGGTTTCACTTTGTGATGGCTTCACTTAATGACCGAGTTGCTGGTTACCAATTCTGTTCGGTGAATGAGGACTGCCTGTTTGATTTTAGGCAGATGTACTAATCCTACCTCCCTTCCCCAACCCCATGTTCAAATAACAGGTAAGTCCTCAATTAATGACCACAGTTGAGCCCAACTTCTCTGTTGTTGAGAGAGACATTTGTTAAGTGAATCTTGCCCCATTTCACCACTTTTCTTGCCACCGTTGTTAAGTGGATCACTGCAGTTGATAAGTTAGTCTCACGGTTGTTAAGTGAATCTGGCTTCCCCATTTGAATCTCTGCTTGTCAGAAGGTCAGAGACACGGAATCCCACAACCTCAGAACATGGCGACTCTCATACATACAAACCAGTTGCCAAGCGTCTAAATTTTTTATCATAAGAAGGCTGCCAAGGTTGTAAAATGGTCATTCCCATGACTCCACTGTGCTGTACAGTAGAAGCCACTTTACGGCAGTACAGTAGAAGCCATTTTAAGGCACAACAGGCTGTATCTTAACAGAATACACACCCCGAGGGGTGTTAAGGGTGTCTTACCCCCATAGTATTTGTTTCTGAGAGAGTAAGTCATCGGTGTACCAAGTTTGGTTGAAATAGCTCGAGGCGTTCCAGAGTTATGCTGGAACACACACACACAGACATACAGAGAGAGAGAGAGAGAGAGAGAGAGAGAGAGAGACAGAAATAGAGATAGAGATATAGAGAAAAATGGTCATAAGTCACAGTTTTCTGTGTCGTCGTAACTTTGAATAGTCACTAAGTGAATTGTTGTAAGTCGAAGGCTTCCTGTACAACCCCTGCTAATTCCCAGCCGGCATAGAAGGTTGGATTAAAGGATCCTCCTCTGTCTGTCTTAACAACTTTCTTTGGCTAAAGATTTCCTCCCTTTTCCCCCCCCTAGGTCTGGTTCCAGAATCGCCGGGCAAAGTGGAGAAAAATAGAAAAACTGATGGGGAAAAACAATAAGAAATATTCTCTCACCTCCCCAGCTTTACCAGGGGATCCTCAGCGAATGCCACAAGGGTGAGGAGACCCTGCCTTTTACCTCCAGGGCGGCTGTTGGCGCTTTCTTACAAGATTTGAAGGGCTGAAGGGGGTCCTAGGTGCTCTCTGAGCTTGGTGGTTTTCTTCCAGACGGTGCATTATCCAAATTAGGTAACATCAGCAGTGCTAATCCAGTCACTAGCACTGATGATGTTACCTAGTTGGGTAATGTTTTAATGTCATAATGTTTTCCTTTTCTTACAGCACAACTGTGATGGCTATGACTCAGCTGTCTGGTCCAGCAAACAATCAACGTAACACCATCACAATGGGTACTGCAACCATGAATTATTCTGGACTGTCCATCCCATTGTCCACTGCATCAGGTGAGACTGATGGGACTCGGGAAGCAGAGAATAAATAGCGGCAGGATCAATCAGAGGTGGTATTTACCAGTTCTCCGAACTACTCAAAATGTCCGCTACCGGTTCTCCAGAACTGGTCAGAACCTGCTGAATGCCTTTATTATTTTTATAAATAACTTAAGATGGAGAATATACCAAACACTCCTTTCCTCCTGCTGTTTTCCCCAAAATAACCAAAAGTTAACCAAGCCCAGTGCCAGAGACACATCTAGATGAGCTTTCTAAGTTTTTCAGCTTCTTCAAGCCAAAGGAAATGAGGACTGTGCAGTAATAATATATTAAACCATGAGATGGCACCATAAGACAATAATCTCTTCTCTCTTAATGGTGGCTAAGATTTCTATCCCACCTTTAATCTACCAGTAAATAAACAGAAAAAAGGAAGGCAGGTGTGTAATGTTTTGTCTTTACGTTTTCCCTATGGATCTCTTAAGCTTCCTTGCAAAATAAAAATGAGGGATGGGAGGTTGAAAACCCCAGCTTGCTTTGACTGTTCTCAAATGGAGATATCCTTGGTTTAGATAATAATGTTCAGATTTTGGATAGGGAAGCAGCGAAACCTTTCAAAGCTAAAAGAAAAGAAAGTCCAGTTGCTATGACTTAGTAAGGCCACACCTAGAGTACTGCATCCAGTTTTGGTCACCACACTATGCAAAAGATGTTGGGACTCTAGAAAGAGTGCAGGGAAGAGCAACCAAGATGATGAGGGGACTGAAGGCCAAAACATATGATGAACAGTTGCGGGAACTGGGCATGGCTGGTCTAGAGAAGAGAAGGACCAGGGGAGACATGATAGCAGTCTTCCAATATTTGAGGGGCTGCCCCAGAGAGGAGGAGGGGTCAAGCTATTTTCCAAAGCACCTGAAGGCCAGAGAAGGAATAATGGATGGAAACTGACCAAGGAGAGATTCAACCTGGAAATAAGGAGAAATATCCTGACAGTGAGAACAGTCAACTCATGGAACGGAAGTTGCCTTCAGAAGTTGTGGGAGCTTCATCACTGGAGGCTTTCAAGAAGAGAGTGGACTGTCAGAAATGGTGTAGGGTCTCCTGCTTGGGTGGGGGATTGGACTAGATGACCTACAAGGTCCCTTCCAACTCTGTTAATCTGACTCAAGTTCAAAGCACTTGCTTTTCCTCCTCCAGTTGAAAAGGCAGCCAATGGCCCACTTTATCTCTCCATCTTGAAAGCTTCTGTTGAGCCCGAGTCCTCTGTTGACTTCTTAACGCTTGATCGTAGTTTCCTTGATCCTCCAGAAACGAGTCTTCCATGACCGGACGACGTGCCTCTGGGAAGCGGTGGTGCGAGATATCTTTCAAGATTCCTTTCCTGCCAAACAATTGCTGGGCACTCTCGGCCTTTCCATTTGTCCGTCATCTCCCTCTGTTCTTCTTCCTTCGCAGTTGCCTCGGTTACCGGCAAGATGAGCTGTTATGACTCCATCCAGGCCAAAGGCTCCACCTCTCAGGGTTGTTTGGGGTCCCTCCGGGAAGAGCTCTTTCCTGCCATTCCAAGCCCTCCGCCCATTCGCAGAACCAACCTTCCCCTCAACGTGGCCTTCAACCCCAATCACCACATCGTTCCGTTGATTCTGGATGATAGCCTGGCCAGTGAATGCAGCCCTTCCAGCCAAGAGAGTAACTCCAGCGACGCCCTGACCTACAGCATCCAGAGTCAAAGGTAAGCAAGTGGCCCAGAAGCAGGGGAAAAGGGGTCACCTGGCCACTTTGCAGTAGAAATCGCACCCAGAAAGCACACCCAGATAACGGATTCAGCGGGATTCGTTAACTTCTTTATATACATAATGACGCATGAACAAATGTACAATACCAACAGCAGATTCTTCCAACGTGGTAGCAATTACAAGCAAGCACAAGGCAGAGGGGAGCAGACTAATTTTTGTTTCAGTTCTCAGCACAGACTCAGAAGTTAAGCCACACCCAGACTCCAAACTCTTTCAGCTCCCATTGGCTGACCTTGTTACCATGTCTCTGCCAGTTCATGAATATTCTGACACTTAGTCCCCAGGGAGCAATAATGATCCATCACCAGAAATTCCAATAATGATCCATCACCAGAAATTCCAAAGAAGAGAGCTTCCGGCTCTCTTCTTTGGAATTTGGACCCAAATGGGTCACAGGCCTTTCTTATCTAAAAGATGCATCGGGCAGTCTGAAATACAGATAGTTCTTGACTTATGACCGGACATTTAAAGACCCCTGCATAAAGGGTTGTAAAATCAGATCTGGTCACATGGTAACCCAGTTAACAAGCACCATGATTAAGTGCCAAGGTGGCGCAGTGGTTAAAGTGCTGTACTGCAGCCACTTCAGCTGACTGTTATCTGCAGTTCGGCGGTTCAAATCTCACCGGCTCAGGGTTGACTCAGCCTTCCATCCTTCCGAGGTGGGTGAAATGAGGACCCAGACTGTGGGGGCGATATGCTGACTCTGTAAACCGCTTAGAGAGGGCTGAAAGCCCTATGAAGCGGTATATAAGTCTAACTGCTATTGCTATTGCTAAGTGAGCTTTGCCCCATTTTATGTCCTTTCTTGCCATGGTTGTTAAGTGAATCATTGCAGTTGAGAAGTGAGTCACGTAGTTGTTAAATGAATCTGGCCTCCCCATTGTCCTTGCTGGTCAGAAAGTCCCAAAATGCTCACATGACATTAGGATACTGCGTTGTAAAGGCATGCCAGTTGCCCAGTGTCTATAGTGGCCTGCCAGTAGCCAGCAGAGTTCACAGCCGAGTCAGACAGTGAGGAGGTTGCGGAGGAGCATGGACCAGTCGTGGAGTCTGGAGAAGGCTCGGACGAGGGCTCTGTGTCAGAGGCAGAGATGGGGCCAGAGCCGTCTGACAATTATCAGCTGCCTTTGGAGCTAGACAGCAATGAGGCAGAGGAACAGCTGGAGCCTGTTCCCAGTGTGCGCATGCGCAGAGCTGCCAGAACAAAAGAATAGCTCAGAAATCAGGGTCGACTTGGGAGTAAAGTCACAGGTGGAAGGTGATTGGCCCCTCCCATAGGAAATAAAAGAGGAGCAAAAGTGGAGTGGGCTTTTGCAGGAAACAATTTGTTCTTTCGGTCATTAGATTCATCTCAGGAGTGTGAAGATCTGTCCATGAATCTCAGAGACTCTGTGCCCAATCTTTCCTTGCACAGCACCTCATTTGGAAAATATTCACATGGCAGCTTTCCAAGCTAGATGAGGTCTGTGGTCATAAATACACCTTTGAAAGACTGTTCGCCAGGCCTTTGCTGAAGGTGAATGAGAGGAATTCACATTTGTTTAATAAAAGGGGTTTTGTCGGGACCAGGAATCTGCTTTGTGCTTTTTTTGGGAAGCCTAGATCAGAGCAGCATCCGAATTTCGATCACATGATCATGGGGATGGTCATATAAGTGTGACAAAGAAAAGTCAATAGGGAAGCCTGAGATTCACTTAACAACCGCAACGAGTCACTTAAACTGTGGCAAAAAAAGACGTAAAATGGGGCCAAAGCCACTGAACGAATTTCTCACTCGGCCACATAAATGGTGGGCTCATACATCACTCTTCAGCCCGTTTGAATGGCCACTAAATGAATGGTTGTAAGTTGAGGGCAACCTGCATTAGAGAGTCCCTTTGAAATAACCTCAGTAATTTTATACGATGATATAAGGTAGGGATATCAAAGTCAATTTCATTGAGGGCTACATCAGGGTTGTGTTTGACCTTGGGGGGCCGGTGTGGGCGTGGCCAGCCTAATGTTACTCATGTCACGGGATACCTGTGAGGGCCAAGGGCTAAGGCAGGACTTCACTCAGACCCTTCCTTCTTTCCTTCCTTCCTTCCTTCCTTCCTTCCTTCCTTCCTTCCTTCCTTCCTTCCTTCCTTCCTTCCTTCCTTCCTTCCTTCTCCCTTCCCCTTGTTCCTTATTTTTCCTTCCTTGATCTCTTCCTGTCTTTCCTTCTTTTTCTTTGTCTTTCCTTGTTCCCTTTCTCCTTTCCTGTCCCATCTTACACGCTCAAATGCAAAAGGGGAAAACAATTCTCCTTTTAGTTTGTTTTGATAGCCCTCTGCCAGCGAAAACGAACTCCTCTGGGCCATGTTTTTGCTGGCAGAGGCACCGTCGGCTGTTTCCGGGGTGGCTCTTGGGCCAGATCTAAGCACCCTGTGAGCCAGATCCAGCCCACAGGTTTGTATTTGACACCTCTGATATAAGGACCCATCAGTAGTGCTTCTAAACAACAACCGGTGAATTTCTTTCTTTCTTCTACTTGAGCACCAGTTCACCTATGGACTGCAATTACCCTGAGCAACTGGAGCCTACGATCAACCTCGAAGCCCCCCGCTTCCACCCAAATAGCCATCCTGTTATGCATCCGCACGGCCAGTATTCCCAACACGAGATGCCTCACTTCCCAATCCGTCTTTCTGGCAACACCTTGCCCAGTGTCCGACTCACAACGGCTACACCCAGTAAGTCCACAACATTTTTCTCGCTACCTGGCAGTAATGGACTTGTGACCTACGGAGCAGCTGAGTGTCCTCAAGGTTTCTTACAGAATCATGTAGGAACTCACCTCCTACTGCAGCCATCAGCTGGGAGCTCAGGTGAGTACCTCCTAAATGAAGGTCTATCCAGTATTGGGGATTCTTCCTCAAGGGTGGGGAAAAGGCAATCAAAGGCCCTTTGTGGGTGTTACAGGTACCCCTCAAGCTAACGGCCTCAAGTGAGCCCAAAATGTATTGTTGCTGAGTGAAAAATTGGTTAAGTGAGATTTGTCCCATTTTACAACTGTGGCTGAGACGCTGAGTTTGGTCGATCAGAAAGGTTGGCGGTTCGAATCCAAAGCGCCGTGTAACGGAGTGAGCTCCTGTTACTTGTCCCAGCTTCTGCCAACCTAGCAGTTTGAAAGCACGTAAAAATGCAAGTAGAAAAATAGGGACCACCTTTGGTGGGAAGGTAACAGCGTTCCGTGTGCCTTTGGTGTTTAGTCATGCCGGCCACATGACCACGGAGACGTCTTTGGATAGAGCTGGCTCTTCAGCTTTGAAACGGAGATGAGCACCGCCCCCTAGAATAAGGAATGACTAGGACATACAATATTCGCTCCATATAATCGGAACCAGTTGGGAGCAAATACTTTTGGCAATAGAGTGTATGTGCGAGGAGAACCTTTACCTTTTATGACTGTTCTTGCCACAGTTGTTAAGTGAAACACTGCAGTTATTAATTTAGTAACACGGTGGGTTGAGTGAATCTGGAGTTCCCATTGAGTTTGCCTGTCTGAAGGTCGCAAATCACATGACCCCAGGACACTGCAACCGTCATAAATATGAACCAGTTGCTAAGCATCTGAATTTTGATCATGGGAATGCTGCCACGATTGTAAGTGTGAAAAACGGTGATAAGTCACTTGTTTCAGTGCCGTTGTAACTTGGAACCGTCACTAAATGAACTGTCGTAAGTTGAGGACTACCTGCATTGTCTTCAACAAAGAGATTGTGGAGGAATCCCATAATTAGCCTTCAACAATGTGGAGCCAGTCCTGGCTGACCATATCAAGAAGTTTGTCTATGGAGATTCTCAATCATCCAAGTCCCAAAGTTGCTTTTCCAAAAGGAAACTGGGCTTCCTTGTGTGTGTGTTGTCTCCCCTTGAAAAATGTTTCGTTTCTCATCCAAGAAGCTTCGTCAGTTCTTCAGAACCTTTAGTACAACAAGAGGTTTAGACTTAATAAATTTGGGGGGTTCAGGAAGAGAGAGCAGCTAATCACTTCTGCATACCGTATTTTTCGGACTATAAGACGCGCCAGAGTATGCTAAGAAAGATAAACCGATCTCAGCATCAACTGGGGGCCGTGTGTCTTGCGTGATCCCCTTTTTGCGACATTCTGACAGAGCCAGGTTCACTTAGCGCCCGTGTTACCAACTGAAAAAGCCGCAGTGCTTCACTTAGCAAGGAAAAGTGGGGCAAAACTTCCTTAACTGTCCCTTAACTTCTTTAGCAACAGAAATATCGGGTCGTAAGCCGAGGACCACCTGTGCCATTAGTTAGAATTGTTTCTGGGCTAGTTGAATGTTGTTGGTGCCCGGGAGCAGATTAACGTGGAGATTCTCTCTTCCTCCTTTCTTTAGGCTACATCCCTGCTTTCCAAGCTTTCCCGTGGAATGAATTTTCCATGCAAGGACCATCCTTCACCCACTCCTTCTCTTCCCCGACACCATTTTCTGGCTTGGCGACAATTGGTGGGGGCTCTGCCCAGCAGGCCCCCTTTGCCCCTAACCAGACCCTGCCTGCCAGCTCCTGCCTCCTCCAGCTGCCAAAGGCACCTGGGCCTGGTGCCACCTTGCTGTTTACCACCAAGCCACTGGTGCCAACGAATCCGGAGCCCCCGTCTCAGCCACTGCCCAAGATGCTGGCAGAAGAGGCCTCCAATCCTGACGATGGTCTTTGGGAGATGGAGAGGGTGCCGCTGCCAGGTTGGTGCAGAAGGCGCCCCCCTTGCTGTGTCTGGTCAAAATAAGGACAGTCAGAATTTGGGTGCGTTCTTCCAGAAAAGAAGCCTTAAAAGAGGGGAGCATTTGGGGAAACCAAAGCTGCTACTCTGACAGAAACTAAAATAATAGAAGGGGCTTTGGAGATCTTCTAGGCCGACTTCCTGCTCCACACACCTGAGTATAGGAAACCCGAAGACTATATAGCCAGGGGTGGGTTCTGGCTTCTCCTACTGCTGTTTCGC
The DNA here is from genome assembly GCF_009769535.1 of Thamnophis elegans. Classification (NCBI taxonomy): domain Eukaryota; kingdom Metazoa; phylum Chordata; class Lepidosauria; order Squamata; family Natricidae; genus Thamnophis; species Thamnophis elegans. Next base: position 75,978,042 of record NC_045547.1, read on the forward strand.
TCAGGGATGCGCTTGATGTGCGCTATGCACGCATGCACAGTAGGTAAAAAAAAAGTTCCGTGCATGCACAGAAGCAAAAAACCAAGATGGCGCCACCTATGGCGCTGCTGATAGAACCAGTTCAGGGGTGTGGCCAGCTGAGGTACTACCTACTTGGCCGAATTGGTCTGAACTGGTAGGAACCCACCTCTGGTATGCGCACGCTGGCCACCTGGTCTTCATATGCACCGGAAACCCAAAGACCAGCTGGCTGGCACCCATGCGCACAAGTGAACATCAGGAAAGCCTCCAGTGATGGAGCACTCACAACTTCTGGAGGCAAGTTGTTCCACTGATTAATAGTTCTCACTGTCAGGAAATTTCTTCCTCAGTTCTAAGTTGCTTCTCTCCTTGATTAGTTTCCACCCATTGCTTCTTGTTCTACTCTCAGGTGCCTTGGAGAATAGATTGACTCCCTCTTCTTTGTGGCAACCCCTGAGATATTGGAACGCTGCTATCCTGTCTCCCCTAGTCCTTCTTTTCATTAAACTAGACATACCCAGTTCCTGCAACCGTTCTTCATATGTTTTAGCCTCCAGTCCCCTAATCATCTTTGTTGCTCTTCTCTGTAATCTTTCTAGAGTCTCCACATCTTTTTTACATTGTGGTGACCAAAACTGAATGTAGGATTCCAAGTGTGGCCTTACCAAAGCATTATAAAGTGGTATTAACACTTCATGGGATTTTGATTCTATCCCTTTGTTTATGCAGCCTAGAAGTGTGTTGGCTTTTTTGGCAGCTGCTGCACACAGCTGGCTTTCCATCCATGAATTACTTTCCACCCATTGCTTCTTGTCCTGCCCTCAGGTGCCTTGGAGAATAGTTTGACTCCCTCTTCTTTGGGGCAACCCCTGAGATATTGGAAGACTGCTATCATGTCTCCCCTAGTCCTTCTTTTCATTAAAGTAGACATCCCCAGTTCCTGCAACCGTTCTTCATATGTTTATAATGTAATGTGTATAACAGAAGCAAAGACTTCCTTTGGGGGCTGTGCCAACTCCATCGCCTTGCAACTGTGGTCCCTTAGTTGGCCTTTCAGGATTCCACCCCACAATGACCCAAAACCACCCTTTCAATTGCCTGCCCATTCCTTGGGGCTGGTTCCTTTACTGCAAGGTTGGTGGAACGATGGCCCTTTTATGACTTGCCCGCTTCAACTCCCAGAATGTACGGCTGGCTCGGGAATTCTGGGAGTTGAAGTCCACAAGTCGTAAAAGGGCCACCATTCCGCACCCCTGCTTTACTGCAATAGAAGATGGATAAGAAGGGAGGATGAGACACAGAGGTGGTATTCAGCCAGTTCTGATCGGTTCCGATGAACTGGTAGAGGACCGTTTTGAGTAGTTCGGGGAACCGGAAAATACCACCTCTTGCTGGCTCTGCCCCCCCCCCCCAATCTATTTGCTGTCTCTCGAGTCCCAGCCAATCGGCTGGGTCTTCTGTTGCCCTGGACAGGGGAATGGAGCTGGAGAGCAGGGTAGTGGGTGAGGAGGGAATGGAGATTTCACAGTATCCTTCCCCCAGGATTGTGGGGGAGGGGAAATGGAGACTTTGCAGGATCCTTTCCCAGGAGTGGGGACGGAATGTGGATTTTACAGTAGCCTTGCCCTGGAGTGGGGAGGGAATGGAGATTTTACAGTATCCTTCCCCCAGGATTTGGTGGGGGGGAATGGAGACTTTGCAGTATCCTTTCCCAGGAGTGGGGAGGCAATGTAGATTTTACAGTATCCTTGCCCTGGAGTGGAGAGGGAATGGAGATTTTACAGTATCCTTCCCCCAGGATTTGGTGGGGGGGAATGGAGACTTTGCAGGATCCTTTCCCAGGAGTGGGGAGGCAATGTAGATTTTACAGTAGCCTTGCCCTGGAGTGGGGAGGGAATGGAGATTTTACAGTATCCTTCCCCCAGGATTGGGGGGGGAGGAATGGAGATTTTACAGTATCCTTGCCCTGGAGTGGGGAGGGAATGGAGATTTTACAGTATCCTTCCCCCAGGATTGGGGGAGGGAATGGAGATTTTGCAGTATCCTTCCCCTGCCACACCCACCAAGCCACTCCACACTCACAGAACCGGTAGCAAAAAGTTTTAGAATCCCACCATTGATGGGACTTGTTGCGTTGCACTGATGAATCCAAGGAGGACACCAAACAGAGGGCTTTGTAGACAACCCAAGCTTCAGATAAGGTCCTCCATAATCAACCTCCATTTGATTGTGTGTTGCTTTCAACTCTCTTCCCTCCACCCAGACAATTCCTTCACGAGACTGAGCTGACTCACTGATCCTTATCCTTTTCAGATTTCTCGGAAGACAGCAAGGCCCGACTGAATTTTTCGCCTCGCCAGGCGGGAGATGAAAAAACAGCCTGATTATTGTTGAGCCGTTCTTGGCAAGATCAACAGAAACATGATAAAACTTTGAATGTAAGCCTCTTGGAAATCCCAACAGAAGGAGAATGCCCAGTACAATCACTACAGGACGTATTCTTATTGTTGCTGCTACTCTTATTATTTATTCTCGTTGTTGCACTTATTATCTGCTGAGATAAATAAGCAGTAATAAAGCAAATCTCATTCTTTCCTTTAAACGCAAGAATTATTTACACGCCGTTCTTCCTACGGGCTTTCAGGCCATGGTGCGCAATAACATTTCCAAAGGGCATAGTCAGTTCAGTTTAGTTTATTACAAGTCATAGACAAGAACAAATAAAATCACTCACTAAATGTACAATTAAAAATGCTAGTATAAAATAACAACTAAAATCTATGATAAAATCCAGTCTGTCAATGATGCATGGTCTAATTATGCTAAAATTACAATCCATAAACTCTGTGGCCCGTAGTCTTAATCTTTCTCTTTCTCTCGTTCTCTCTCTCACACACTATTTTTATCTATCTCTCTTCTTTCTGTCTTAATCTTTCTCTTTCTCACACACACTATTTCTATTTATCTTCTTTCTTTCTCTTAACACACTCTTTCTCTCTCTCCTCTTTCTCTGTCTTAAACTTTCTCTCTCTCTCTCTCTCTCTCTCTCACACACACACACACACACACTTTTATTTCTCATACTCATCTTTCTCTCTTCTCTTTCTCTCACACACACTATTTCTATTTATCCCTCTTCTTTTTGACTCATGCAGTATATAGGTCCTCAATGGAAGGCAGGTTGGTAGAAATTGTTTTTTCTGCAGTTTTTAAATGCCATAATTCCAAAACCTTGAGAAATCCCTTCTCTTTTGGCTTCAACACTTAGCTTAGTCATAGACCAGAACAAATAAAAGCACTCACTAAATGTACAATTAAAAATGCTAATATAAAATAATAACCACTAAAATCTATGATAAAATCCAGTCTGTCAATTATGCATGGTCTAATTATGCTAAAATTACAATCCATAAACTGTGTGGCCAGTAGTCTTTAATAGTAAAAGGGAAAGGAATATTAGCAGTGCAAAGGTTTTGCCACATTTGTTGTATAAAATAACTATGGGGTTTTAGACATGTATCTCCGACAGAACCGCAGTGCTGCTGTGCAGAATCTAGCCCCCTGCCCTGTACTTACGATGGTTCATCCTTAAGCAGCCATTGGAGATAAGCAAGGTTGGAACGGCTAGGATACCTAACAATTATTGGAAGAATGAGCTGTGGTGGCGCAGTGGTTAGAGTGCAGTACTGCAGGCTATTTCTGCCGGCTGCCTGCAATTTGGCAGTTCGAATCTCACCAGGCTGAAAGTTGACTCAGCTTTCCGTCCTTCCGAGGTGGGTAAAATGAGGAGCCAGCTTGTTGGGGGCCATAGGCTGACACTGTAAACCCCTTAGAGAGTGCTGTAAAGTACTGTGAAGCAGTGTACAAGTGTTAAGTGTTATTGTTATTAATATGTTTTTTCTGAATCTTTCTGTAAAAGGAACATCAAAGGAGCATGTGACCAAACACACTTTTATTTCTCATATGCTCATCTTTCTCTTCCTTTCTCACGCACACTATTTCTCTCTCTCTTCTTTCTTTCTCTGTCTTAATCTTTCTCTTTCTCTCGTTCTCTCTCACACACACTATTTTTATCTATCTCTCTTCTTTCTGTCTTAATCTTTCTCTTTCTCACACACTTTCTATTTATCTTCTTTCTTTCTCTGTATTAATCTTTTTCTCTCTTCTTCTCTTTCTCTTAACACACTCTTTCTCTCCTCTTTCTTTCTCTGTCTTAATCTTTCTCTCTCTCTCTCTCTCACACACACACACACACACTTTTATTTCTCATACTCATCTTTCCTTCTTCTCTTTCTCTCACACACTATTTCCCTCTCTCTCTCTTCTTTCTCTCTCTGTCTTAATCTTTCTCTTTCTCTCTCCCACACACATAATTTCTATTTATCCCTCTTTCTTTCTCTGTATTAATCTTTTTCTCTCCTTCTCTTTCTCTCTCTAACACACACTATTTCTCTCTCTCTCCTCTTTGTCTTAATCTCTCTCTCACACACACCCACACAAATACACACTATTTCTATCTCTTCTTTCTTTCTGTCTTAATCTTTCTCTTTCTCTCACACACACTATTTCTATTTATCCCTCTTCTTTCTTTCTCTGTATTAATCTTTTTCTCTCCTCTTTCTCTCTCTAACACACTCTGTTTCTCTCTCCTCTCTTTCTCTGTCTTAATCTCTCTCTCTCTCTCACACACACACACAAATACACACTATTTCTATCTCTTCTTTCTTTCTGTCTTAATCTTTCTCTCTTTCTCTCACACTCTCTAGTTCTTTCTGTCTTCTTTCTCTGTCTTAATCTTTCTCTCACACACACACTCTTTCTATCTTTTTTCTTTCTCTCTTTCTCCCTCGCTCTTCTCTCTTTTTTCTTTTTTCTTTTTGAAAAAAAGGGAAAGTCCTCCTTTCAGCTGAGAAAGGCCCAAATGTGGAAGGAATGAACTTCAGTGACAGCTTCTCACAGCAGGGGTATCACCCCAGAGGATTGACTTTTTCAGAAACACTTACAAGCACTCTTCCCAAATCATGCATTCAATCAACCTTCAGCCTGCCAGGATCATTGGACCGGGACATCTAGAAAGTAGAAGGGGAATAACTTGATCTGATTTAGTATCTTTAATACAATTAGGCTGCATTACTTAACATGGAATTAAGCCTCGTTGAACTTAATGGACTTTAATTGCCAGTGCAATTAAAAATACAAAACTAGGTTAACATTTTTAATGCATCCAGGCACAAGGTTATGCTACATCAGCTATAGCAATGGGGTGAAAATATTTGGTGGGGAAAAACAGCACAAGACCACAATTGAGCCTCCAAATTTCAGTTAATGAGGTTAAATATTTGTTTAGTGAGTTTGCCTCATTTTACGACTGTTCTTGCCACAGTTGTTAAGTGAATCACTGCTGTTGTTAAGTTAGTAACACTTTTCTTGAGTGAATCTGACTTCCCCGTTGCTTGTGAGAAGGTCACAAAAGCGGATCACGTGGCCCTTGGACACTGCAACTGTCATAACTATGAGACAGTTTCCAAGGTTCCAAATGTTTACCATGGGACCAAGGGGATGCTGCAACGGTGGTGTGAAAACTGATTGTAAATAACTCTTTTCAGTGGCATTGTAAATTTGAACAGTCTTATAAACATGAACTCTTATAAACTGAGAACTGTTGTAAGTTGAGGTGATTTAGAATAGAATGGAATAGAATTAGAATAGAATAGAATAGAATAAGGAATATAGAACAGAATAGAAATTCTTTATTTGTCAAAAACAGGGCAATCGGAGGATTTGGGAGGTTTGTAGAGTGCTCCGTGGGAGGGGGCAAAAATGGGCAAAAAATGGCTCGTTTTTGCCCTCCCCAGCCCCCAGGAGCACTCTGCAAGGCTCCCAAATCCTATGAACGTCCATTTTTATGAAGGGGGTGGGGTTTCGGGAGGCCAAAAATACTGTATTCAGTGTATAAGACACTCAGATTTTCACCCTCTTTTTTTGGGGTAAAAAAGGTGCGTCTTATATTCTGAAAAATACGGTACATTGTTCAAAAATCATAAGGTACAACACTTAATGATAGTCATAGGATACAAATAAGCAATCAGGAAACTATCAATATAAATCGTAAGGATACAAGCAACAGATACAGTCCTGCAGTCATAAGGTGGCGCAGTGGTTAGGATGCAGTACTGCAGGCCACTTCAGCTGACTGTTATCTGCAGTTCAGCGGTTCTAATCTCACCGGCTCAAGGTTGACTCAGCCTTCCATCCTTCCGAGGTGGGTGAAATGAGGACCCAGACTGTGGGGGCGATATGCTGACTCTGTAAACCGCTTAGAGAGGGCTGAAAGCCCTATGAAGCGGTATATAAGTCTAACTGCTTATAAGTGGGAGGAGATGGGCGATAAGAACGATTAGAAGATTATTATTAATAGTATTGCAGACTTGGTGAATTGTTTGACAGTGTTGAGGGAATTATTTGTTTAGCAGAGTGATGGTTTTCGGGGGAAAAACTCCTCTTGTGCCATTGTCTTGGTGTGCAGTGCCCTATAGTGTTGTTTTGAAACAATTTGTGTCCAGGATGTGAGCTGTCTGTAATTATTTTCACAGCCTTCTTTTTGACTCATGCAGTATACAGGTCCTCAATGGAAGGCGGGTTGGTAGCAATTGTTTTTTTCTGCAGTTTTTAAATGCCATAATTCCAAAACCTTGAGAAATCCCTTCTCTTTTGGCTTCAACACTTAGCTTAGTTTGAAATGGGTTTCTTCAGCAGAAGAAATAACATTCTCTGTGGGGTTTCCACCCGCACTCATTTGTAAAAAAAAAAACACACACACACACACAGCAAAGAGAAAACTGCTGATTCCTGGCTGCCCTAAAAGCTAATAACTTTTCAAAGGTCATAGATCATGAAACAAAAGCTGTACCCGACTTGTGAATGACGAGGTTGGTGACCAGGCTACCGAAAACAACATAACGAAAGATGGATGGAGCATTGTTTTGCACTCAAGGTTCATCTTGGTAGACCTTCAGATGTGATTCTTGGGCCCAGCCAACTTGAAATCTGGTTCTTTTCAGTGTTTAGGGCCAAAAGATCAGTCGGTCTCTCTACAATTCAGCCCAGCGCGACAAAGATTAGTTTGCTTGGTGGAGCAAGTTAACTTCCTCTTTGAAAATGGCAGGGAATTTCTTATCTTATGGAAGGCCGGCATTTCCTCAGTCAAATGTTATCATCCAGACAGAGGGTGAATGTGCTGCTCTTGATGGATATATATCCGGTACAAAATAAATGAGTCTTTAACTACGTATTAAGACAGCAAGTTAGGAATGTGTCACGGTGGCTATTTCAGAAGAGAACATGTTTATTATCCTCCAGCTCCTTTTGAGAGGCAGGCAAGAGCCAATCACGTTCTTCTTTCCTGGCCTGTTTCGTTAAGTAATCAACCTTGGTGGTCACCATCAGAGGTAATTCTATTGCTATATATTACGAAGAATAAAATATATTTCTGGGTCATGATGCTGGGGCTGTCCACAATCTGCTTGTTTCACAAGAAGGTTGAAGATAAGTTGTCCTTTCTTCAATCTTTATGAAAAAAACGGTTCCACCACAAATGCGTGAACGACAAAAGCGCGCCGACAGAAGCGCGCTGTAACCTAACCCTAAACCTAACCCTAAACCTAACCCTAAACCTAACCCTAAACCTAACCCTAAACCTAACCCTAAACCTAACCCTAAACCTAACCCTAAACCTAACCCTAAACCTAACCCTAAACCTAACCCTAAACCTAACCTTAACTTAAATCGCGCTTCTGTCGGTGCGCTGTTGTCGGCGCGCTTTTGACATCGCGGTTTTGTCGGCACGCTTTTGACATTCGCGCTTTTGTCGGGTCACAGAAAAAAACAAAGTTTTACACCTGGGCAAGGAAAACCAAAGGTACAAGGACAGATTAGGCAAAATTTGGCTCAAAATCAGTAGCTCCGAGAGGGACCTTGGAGTCCTAGTGGACGGTGACTTAAACATGAGCCAGGCATATGCAGCAACAGCCCCAAAAAGCAAATAAAATCCTTGGTTGTATAAACAGAGGCATAGAATCAAAATCATGTGAAGTATTAGTACCGCTTTATAAACCCTTAATAAGGCCACACTTGGAATATTGCATCCAGTTTTGGTCACCACGTTACCAAAAAGATGTTGAGACTTTGGGGGGAAAAAGTGCAGAGAAGAGCAATTTGGATGATTTAAGGAATGGGTGAAAGGATTTGCAATTCTTGTAATCTTACTCTTCTTTGTAGGTTCCCAGATTGGATTGCAAGGTTCTAGCAGACCACAAGATGTCAGCAAAGAGTTATGGAAAGGCCTAGACAAAATACAGACAAAAAAAAGAAACAGAAAATTGAATAATTTGGAAAAGAAGGTAGAAGTATAGGGGAGGAGTTGAATTAAAAGGCAATTGAAATGTATTTAAGGTGTATTTAGTTACACAGTTGGTACAGAGTGTAAAAACCTGACTGCTGCCACATACAGTTGACTCCCAACACTTTTTTCAATGGGTTTTTTTAATACCCAGATCTGCCAAGACTACTGTTATATATTGTGAGTGTGTGTGTATATATAAATACACACAAACACACAAACACACACGTTTTCTGAGGTTTTCGCGGTGTTTGTATATATGTCTTTGGTTATTTGGGTTTTCTCCCGTGTAAAATTGGAAGTGTCTTGGCGACGTTTTGACGAAGTCTCATTCGTCATCTTCAGGCTGGTTTACTTGGTTTCGTGCTTCCAGGAGCAATGTGAGATCGCAGCTCTTTCTTCCTTTTAACTGCCAGTGAGGGTGGGAGCTGATTGAGTAGGAGCTTGGCTGTGTTCTGATTGGGTGGGTGGATAGATAGATGATAGATAGATGATAGATGATAGATAGATAGATAGATAGATAGATAGATAGATAGATAGATAGATAGATAGATACTGTAGATAGATGATAGATAGATGACGGATAGAGATAGATAGATGATAGATAGATAGATAGATAGAGAGAGAGAGAGAGAGATAGATAGATAGATAGAGAGAGAGAGAGAGAGATAGATAGATAGATACTGTAGATAGATAGATAGATGCTAGATAGATGATAGATAGATAGATAGATGATAGATAGATAGATAGATATAGATAGATAGATAGATAGATAGATAGATATAGATAGATAGATAGATAGATAGATAGATAGATAGATAGATAGATACAGATATAATTTATGCATTTTTCTATAACCTACATTGGTCCTTGTGTTAATGTTATTCCTAATAATAATAGTCATAGTATTGTTCGTTTATACATAACGTGTTTCCCCAAAAATAAGCCAGGGTCTTATTTTTTTTGCCCCCCCCCCCAAAAAAAAATAAGCGTTTGGCCTTATTTTTGGTGAAGCCTTATTATTTTTGAGATGCAGGAGTCGGTGAGCATGGTCACGTTATGGCTGCTGCTGTGTTGCAATATTTTCGGAGGATGGCTTATTTTAGTGCATGCGCTCAAAAGCCCAATTGGACTTACTATCCTGTGAGGTCCTTATTTTTTGGGAAATAGGGTATTAATGGTCTTTTAACTTCTTTATTCCACCTCTATTATCTAACCATTGATAAAAACAGGACCCATATTAAAAAAAATATTCTGTATCTTCCTTGTCCTTTTATGTTTAGTGTTAACCTAAAGATTTCTGCACACTCTAGTCTTTTTTTTTTTTAATTATATTTTCCTCTGTAGGAGTTTCCTCACTTTTTCCAGGGCTGTGCAAATACAATTCTCGCGGCTGCAAACCCTGGTTTTTTTTTCCTGTTGCCCAGCTCTGATATGAAGAAATGAAAGAATGATTTGGTGTCTACAGAACATGAAGTCTTCCCCGAACATTGTTATGCAGGTGGTCTTCGCCTTACGGCCACAAGGAAGACCAAAAGTTGCATTGCCGAGCAAGATGGTTGTTAAGTGAGCTTTGCCCCATGGTAGGAACTTTCTTGCCACTGTTATTAAGGGAATCACTGCAATTGGATTAGTAACACTAATTTCCTGACAGCGAGGACAGTTAACCGGTTCACCGACAAATGCGCACCCGACAAATGCACGCCGACAAAACCGCCGCGATAAAACGGCGACGTTGAAAGCACGCCCACTAAAGCTCGTCAACAAATGTGCGCCGACAAAAGTGTGCCGTCGAAAACAACACAAAAACAACGGTAACAATGGTAACAACCCTAATCCTTACCCTAACCCTAACCCTAATCCTAACCTAAAAACCCTAATCACGCTTTTGTGGGCGGGGTTTTGTGGGCGGGGTTTTGTGGGCACGCTTTAGTGGGCGTGCTTTCAACATCGCCATTTTGTTGTGGCGGTTGTGTCGCCGCGCATTTGTCGGGCACGGTTTTGTCGGCGCGCTTTAGTGGTCGCGCTTTCAACGTCGCCGTTTTATCACGGCGATTTTGTCGGCGCGCATTTGTCGGGGGTGCATTTGTCGGGTCACGAGGTTAACCAGCGGAATAGCTTGCTTCCAGAAGTTGTGGGTGCTCCAGAAGAGACTGGACAACTATTGGTCTGAAGTAGTATAGGGTCCCCTGCTTGAGCAAGGGGTTGGACTAGAAGGCCTCCAAGGTCCCTTCCAACTCTGCTATTATGTTATTCTGTACGTGAAGCAGGCAATGCCAGCCTCCTGATGCCTACCGACCAGCATGCCAAAGGGCAAGCCCCCGCCTGCCACTCTCTGGCTCCAAAATTACCCTGAAGGAACAGGCTGTTGAGTTCTCCCTGCCAAGGGGAAGATTTTGGCAATAACAAAAGCATTGGCCAGGGAATCTTGTCTAACAGCCTTCCTGTTTTGGCAATATTTGCCTGCTACTGCAGGAAAACAAAAGAAAGACAATTTTACAGCTCTCTGGTAAAATGGAAGCTTAATCTTGTCCCCTCATCCCCATCAGGGCTTCCTTGCTCATAATTTTATTTTAAAGGTTTCCTTTTCTGGAACAAATTTTTCCCTCAGCTTAAGAGTTCAAAACCTGAAGTTTTATGAAAAATGCAAAAGATAGGCCCAAAAGTGAACAAGTGTCGCCAGGATGAATTGAGACATAGGGAGCTCCCTGAGTCGTCCTTGGGAATCGTTGCTGCCATCTAGTGGCTGTCTGGGGGATTTAGCCCTGAGGGAGGGAAAGTGTGAAATTGAACTTAGGACCCCGAACTGACAATCAAGACTCACTAGAGCAGTGTTTCTCAACCTTGGCAACTTGAAGATGTCTGGACTTCAACTCCCAGAATTCCCCAGCCAGCATTCGCTGGCTGGGGAATTCTGGGACTTGAAGTCCAGACATCTTCAAGTTGCCAAGGTTGAGAAACACTGCACTAGAGTATAGGTAGTCCTCCACGTACGACCACAATGGAGGCCGAAATGTTTGTTGCTAAGCACAGGGCAGCTGCTAAGCGAGTGGAGTCCAATTTTACGACCTTTTTTTGCCACAGTCGTTAAGCAAATCACTGCAATTGTTAAGCGAATCATGCCATGGTTAAATGAATCTGGCTTCCCCACTGAGTGGTTTGTCATAAGCCGGCTGGGAAGTACAAATAATGATCACATGACCCAGGAGAGCGCGATGGACATAAATACGAGTCAGTTGCCAAGCATCTGAATTTTGATCATGTGACTGTGGGAGAGCTGCAACGGTTGTAAGGGTGAAAATGGGCCACGCATCAACTTTTTTTATTTATTATTTATTATTTGTTATTTGTTATTTGTTATTTGTTATTTATTATTTATTATTTATTATTTATTATTTATTATTTATTATTTATTATTTATTATTTATTATTTATTATTTATTATTTATTATTTATTATTTATTATTTATTATTTATTATTTATTATTTATTATTTATTATTTATTGTTTTTTTCTTTTATTTTATTTTATCAATTTCATATATACATTCACAATTATATAATCTCATAACTGTTATTAATAATATGTATTTATAACAATTTTTCCCTACTGTTGACAATATACTTGAAGATTGCTTTTTTATCATCCCATAGATCATCTTATCTTACAGCGGTCCTACTTCTTCTTCCCTCCCTCCCTCCCTCTTTCCTTCCCTCGTTTCTTCTCTCCTACTCCCCTTCCTTCCCTCCCTCCTTCCCCTTCCCTCCTTTCTTTTCTCCTTCTCTCCTTCCTTTCCCTCTTCCTTTCCTCCTTCCTTCCCCCCTTCCTTCTCTCCTACGTTGTTATTTGTTATTTGTTATTTATTTGTTATTTATTTGTTATTTATTTGTTATTATTTATTATTTATTTATTTGTTTATTTGTTTGTTATTTATTTGTTATTTTTATTATTTCTTTATTATCTATCTATCTATCTATCTATCTATCTATCCATCCATCCATCCATCCATCCATCCACCCACCCACCCACCCACCCACCCACCCACCTACCTATCTATCTATCTATCTGTCTATTAAGTGTACACTGGAGAAATTAATTTCATCCAGAAAATAAAAAGACGGACTCCTACTGACAAAAAGATTCATTATACACCTAGTCCTTGACCTACGACCACGACGGAGCCCCAAATTTCCATTGCTAAGTGAAACATTTGTTAAGTGAGTTGTGCCCCATTTTACTGTTTTCCTTGCTACCGTTGTTGTTCGGTGAATCTCTGCAGTCGTTAACTTGGTAACTCCGCTATTGCGGGAACCTGGTTTCCCCCTTGACTTCGCTTGTCAGAAGGTCGTAAAAAGGGATCACATGACCCTCCAACCGTTGTAAATAGGAGTCAAGCTGCCAAGTGCCTGAATTTTGGTCACGTGATCAGGGAGATGCTATAGTGGTCACAAGTGTGAAAAACGGTCGCAAGTCACTTTTTTCAGTGCTGTTGTAACTTTCGTCGCTAAACGAACTGTTGTAAGTCGGGGACTACCTATATTTATAGATTTCAGGAAAGGATATAGTCAATGCTGGTATTCGGCCGGTTTGGGCGAACCATTCCAAACCGTTTTGCCCGCCCACCCTCCCCGGCGCTATGCTGTCCTATTTAGCCATGTTTTCTAAGCCGCTCACACGAGTGCAAGCCACACGTGTGAGCAAAGCGCATGTGCAGAAGGCACACACATTTTTAGTGTGCGGCGAACCGGTGGTAAAATTATGTGAAACCCACTTCTGCATATGTGTTCTGTCCCAAGCCTCTACAATACATACGGACACAGACTTGGCTGTCTGCCACAACTAAGGAGGGAGATAAGCAACCCCTTGGCCCGGAGCCCAGAAAGCTATCGCTATGAAACAAGGCTTGAACTCATGGCTGGATCAGTAAATTGTTGTTTCCTGCAAAATTCCCCTCCCGTCATCCCACCTATAAGCTCTCTGGCAGGGGCCAATCAGTAGCCACCTGTTCCTATTTCCTTCTGTGACTCTTTTTCCAAAGCTGCTCCCTCCTCCTCGCAGTCCTACGCATATGTATGTCAGGGACGGCCTCCCTCTGTTCTTCCTCACTGCTCCCTGATCCAGACGCCACCTGGTGGCCAACAGGCCTCTCTAGTCCCTGCTCTGACTCCGAACACCTCCCAGAGTCTTCCTCAGCCTCCAGGGCAGTCCCATGATGTTCATCGCTGTCAGATTCCACCAACAGCTCAGCCGGCTGCTGTTGGGCCACAGCAATATGGTCCTACATATGCATAAATAATAGATGATGTAAACTTAGATTAATTTGCATAATTCATCGTTAGCAAGCCTCGTTACTTTCCCGTACTTCTACTGTTACTAACAAGAATTATTGTCTTAATAATAATCGTAATAAATGTATTACTTGCATTACCGTAGAAGTTTTGACTTTAGCACTGAGAATTGAACACTTCAAGGTTGCCCCAATTAGCACACATTCCTTCTATGTTTCTATCTCACTAACCACCCTCCCACGCTTCCAGAAATGTGTTTTCCTCCTAGAATCCCTTCAGTTAATATAAACAATCTACTTACTGCAACAAGTACTATTTTAAAACCCGAGATGGTAGAATTTTTCTTAATCATAACCAGCCCGTTGCGTTCCCTCTCCTAAAAATACCAAATAGGAATTTTCCCATTGCAAAAGAAATGTTTATCCACAGAGAGGATATTTAAAAGGCATTGTTTTAAACATTTTACAAATTGGCCATGCCCACCCAGTCACATGGCTAGCAAGCCACTCCCACTCGGTCACATGGGCATCAAGCCACTCCCACCCGGTCACATGGGCGGCAAGCCACTCCCACAAAGCAGGCCACACCTACAGAAGAGGTTGTAAAAATATTTGAAAACCACCACTGTTCTGGAGGCATGTCATTCCCTTGATTAATTGTTCTCACTGTCAGGAAATTGCTCCTTAATTCTAGAAGACCTGGAATTAATTCTAGGAAACTCCACCCCCTCTTCTCCATGATAGCCCGTACAATTTTGGGTGACTGCTATCATGTTGCCCCTAGGCCTTCTCTTCGTTAGGCTAGACAAGACATCCCCAGTTCCTGCAACATTTCATTATATGTGTTGGAAGAAATCTCCATCTGGTTCCGTTCCAAGCTGGGAGAAAGACACTGGAGACAAAATGGAGGCTGGAGCCTGATTGGAAAGAAGATCCATTTATTGATGAAGCAGAATCACCAACCACATGTGACTCTGGGTAGCTGACCACATAGAGTTGAGAGTGGGTGGCTTTTAATACCTTCTCTTGCACTTGAGCTTCCTGTTTCTGTACAAGAACATGTATTCTATTGGCTGCTGTCAGATTCCCACAGGTCCCTGTAGGGATCATGCTTGTCTGAGACAGGTTTGGTTGATATTTGCTGGGTGATGCATTGTCCTTAGGAGATTGCAGTGAGCTCTGCTGGTAGATAATCCTATTATGTCCAGGAGGGACATGTCTTAATCCCATCACCCTGGAGCTGAAGGTCTTTTGTCTTGTAAATGGGCTACCCCACTTCTGCTGGGGCTCTTAAGAAAGACTTGGGGGCTGCTTCCTGTCTTTAAAAACATGTTTCTCCTTAAGGAAATATAATATTCTGGCTTCTTAAAATATCTCAGAATATTTCATTCTTCTAGGAGGGATACAATCAGGATCAAGTGAGGTACTAATACCACTCTATAAAGCTCTAGTAAGATCACACCTAGAATACTGCATCCAGTTTTGGTCACCATACTATAAAAATGATGTTGAGACTCTAGAAAAACTGCAGAGAAGAGCAACCAGGATTAGGGGACTGGAGGCTAAAACATACGAGGAACGGTTGCAGGAACTGGGCATGGCTAGTCTAGTGAAGAGAAGGACCAGGGGAGACATGATAGCAGTCTTCCAATATTTGAGGGGCTGCCACAGAGAGGAGGGGCGTCAAGCTATTTTCCAAAGCACTTGAAGGCCAGACAAGGAATAATGGATGGAAATTAAACAGGGAGAGATTCAACCTAGAAATAAGGAGGAACTTTCTGACAGTGAGAACAATCAACCGATAGAACAGAAGTTGCCTTCGGAAGTTGTGGGAGCTTCATCGCTGGAGACTTTCAAGATGAGACTGGACTGCCATTTGTCAGATATGGTGTAGGGTCTCCTGCTTGAGTGGGGGTTGGACTAGATGACCTACAAGGTCCCTTCCAACTCTGTTAATCTGTCTGTTACATGGTGTAGCTTCCCACAGTTGCAAGAAAAATAATTTGGAGATTTGTGTAGCCGGGGGTGGGTGGGGTGGGGATTTTTAGGTGGCTCTGTCCCTGCGCTTCGTGGGCTCCCTGATATTTTTTACAGAAACTTTTTTTTAGAGAAAGTTAGAGAAAGTTCCCGCAAGAGGCATTTCCTTCATAAAGATTCCAGAAAGACTTGGGAGTTTCCCCCCTTTTTTATTGCTGAGATGATTCATTCAGTTTATAATGGCTTGGCAAGAAGAATATAGTGGCATAATTGATTCATCCAGCAAACATCCAGCTTCTGCACAGAGAGAGAGGGGGGGAGGGAGGGAGGGAGGGAGGGAGGGACTCCTCCTTTTGTGTACAACTAGGGCTTGGATTTATTTACCATGTCTCTTTGGTAATTAATTGCAAGATTTGCAATCTGAGGCAGGAAGGGATGTGCAAGCTTTATGTAAGCTTTTTTTTTAAATAAAATAAAATAAAATGTCCAGAAAACACAAAATCTAAGGGTAAGGAAAGACAAGTCCAGGAAGAGAATCCTTACCTTGTTGTTTGCCAATCAGGCAGAGAAGTTGAAAGGATAGAGTAGAAGATAGAATGCAGGGTGAAAGGGCTGGAAGGGACCTTGGAGGTCTTCTAGTCCAACCCCCTGCTCAAGCAGGGAACCCTACGTCATTTCAGACAAATGGCTGTCCAGATTCTTCTTGGCAAATTAGAAGAAGGAGCAATTCAGCTGAATATAAGGGAGTTTGGTAGAGAGAGGAGCTTTTCAACAAAATCAGTGAGAGAAGCAACTTAGAACTGAGGAGAGATTTCCTACAGTTAGAATAATTAATCAGTGGAGAAACTTGCCTCCAGAAGTTGTGAATGCTCTAACACTGGAAGTTTTAAAGAAGACGCTGGATATCCATTTGTCTAAAGTGGTGTAGGGTTTCCTGCTTGAGCAGAGGGTCAGACTAGAAGACCTCCAAGATCCCTTCCCAGTCTGTTATTCTATTCTATTCTAAAATGTAGAACTTAGAATAATAGGATTGGGAGGGGCCTCCGAGGTCTTGTGCAGATACGTACAATCACAATAGAGCCCAAAATTTATTCGGTTAAGCGAGACGTTCGTTAAGCAAGTTTTGCCCCATTTACGACCTTTTCTACCACCGTTGTTAAGTGAAGCATTGTAGCCGTTAAGTTAGTCACATGGCTATTAAGGGAATCTCGCTTCCCCATTGACTTTGCTGGTCAGAAGGGGATCAGGTGACCCCGGGACATTGCAACCGTCGTAAATACGAGTCAGTTGACAAGTATCCACCAGTTGCAGCATCTCTGGGGCCACGTTATCCCCGTTTGCAACCTTCTGACAAGCAAAGTCAATGGGGAAGCCGGATTCACTTAACAACCAAATTGCTAATTTAACAAATGCACTGATTCACTTAACAACGGTGGCAAGAAACAAAATGCACTAATTCGCTTAACAATGGTGGTAGAAAAAAATGCACTGATTCATTTAACAACGGTGGCAGGAAAAAATGCACTGTTTTGCTTAACAGCGGTGACAGGAAACAAAATGCACTGATTCGCTTAACAATGGTGGCAAGAAACAAAATGCACTGATTCATTTAACAACGGTGGCAGGAAAAAATGCACTGTTTTGCTTAACAGCGGTGACAGAAAACAAAATGCACTGATTCGCTTAACAATGGTGGCAAGAAACAAAATGCACTGATTCATTTAACAACGGTGGCAGGAAAAAATGCACTGTTTCGCTTAACAGCGGTGACAGGAAACAAAATGCACTGATTCGCTTAACAATGGTGGCAAGAAACAAAATGCACTGATTCATTTAACAACGGTGGCAGGAAAAAATGCACTGTTTCGCTTAACAGCGGTGACAGGAAACAAAATGCACTGATTCGCTTAACAATGGTGGCAAGAAACAAAATGCACTGATTCATTTAACAACGGTGGCAGGAAAAAATGCACTGTTTCGCTTAACAGCGGTGGCAAGAAACAAAATGCACTGATTCGCTTAACAATGGTTGCAAGAAACAAAATGCACTGATTCACTTAACAACAGCGACAGGAAACAAAATGCACTGATTCACTTAACAACGGTGGCAGGAAAAATTGCACTGATTCACTTAACAACAGCGACAGGAAACAAAATGCACTGATTCACTTAACAACGGTGGCAAGAAACAAAATGCACTGATTCGCTTTACAACGGTGGCAGGAAAAGTTGCACTGATTCGCTTAACAACGGTGGCAGGAGACAAAATGCACCGATTCGCTTAAAAACGGTGGCAAGAAACGTAGGGCCAAACTCCCTTAACAAACGTTTCACTTAGCAACAAAACATTTGAACTCAATTGCGGTCGTAACGCCTGTAAATGGGACAACCAGTTGTGGGTCAGTGCTGCGGTCATTCCAGACGGTGGCCCCACAAACAGCCCTCAGTTGAGGACTGTCTGTAGCTTAAAAACCGAGTTTGAAAATGGAGAAATGCCTTCCTTCGAAATGCCACAAACCGGTCGGACGAGTTCAAGAAACAATTCTGCTCCGATGCCCAGGATAGGCACAGCGGTGAAATGAGCTGACTCCGGGGCCTGTATATGACTGTGCTTTGCATATGAGAGTTGTCAGAAAGAGGCCATTTTCTTTGACTTCTGCACAAAAGTTCATTGTCTGAGGTAAAGCGACCAAAATCTCGACCAAGCCTGAAACGCTTTGGAACAAAACCCTTTGGGGCAAAAAAAAAAAATTGAATCATTTCGTCGCGGCCAAGAAGATATTTGCCGAGAGAGAAAACAAACAAACACGGCGAAGCCTTTGAAGAAAGGCGCAGCTTCAACATTCATTAAACACAGAGGGTGGCCCTCATACGGGCTGTGTGGCATTCGGTGACACAGAAAAATACTACATATATCAACATAGGCCAAAAAAATCCATTGGCCCAGAACCAGTGGAAAAAATGAAACCGAAAAGGGAAAATTAGATATTTCAGCAAGACTCTTCCTTTTGCTACCGCCTTTCCCCGAAAAGGCGACAGGGTCTTATTTTCTTTTGACCCCCCCCCCCAAAAAAATTAAGCACTT
Source organism: Thamnophis elegans (assembly GCF_009769535.1). Classification (NCBI taxonomy): domain Eukaryota; kingdom Metazoa; phylum Chordata; class Lepidosauria; order Squamata; family Natricidae; genus Thamnophis; species Thamnophis elegans. Next base: position 75,996,810 of record NC_045547.1, read on the forward strand.
GGCCTTATTTTTAGATAGGTCTTATTCAGTGGTGGGTTTCAAAAATTGTTCGAACCTACTCTGTGGGTGTGGCCTCCTTTGTGGGAGTGGCTTGCCGCCCATGTGACCGGATATGAAGATGCCAACGACACTTGTCAGAACCACCTTAAATTACCTCCACACACAGCACTGGCAGGCATAAGAATATGACGTAAACTTGTTTTTTAAAAGGCATCTTTGGTTTGCGTTAAAACAACTTCAACACACGCAATGTTCTGATTGCGCCACAAACGCAGTCGTCATCCTTACCTTTCACAGAGGCACTGAGTTTTATAAATATGAGCATGATAGTGTAGAATAATCATATCCAAGGACCAGTGGTGGGTTTCAAAAATTTTTGGAACCTCTTCTGTAGGTGTGGCCTGCTTTCCGGGTCCACTGGTGGAACCTCTTCTAACCGGTTCGGTAGATTTGACGAACCGGTTCTACCGAATAGGTGCGAACTGGTAGGAACCCACCTCTGGTCTTATTGTTTTTGAGGTGGAGAAGGCCCCTTAACCTCATCCCGCGGCCCGCGGATCAGCTGATCCAGAGAGGGCCGGACGTTCTGTCTCTTTCTGACCTACTCTTACCAGCCCGAGCTTCGCTGTAGCTAGGGTTGGCGGGAGCCGCCTGCGCGATGGCAGGTGCACATCGGGGCGCATGGGGCATGTTCCCCCCTTCCTTCCTCAGGAAATGTCGGAGAACGGCTGCGCACACGTTTAAGTATTTTAGGGGAGGTCTTATTTTCAGGGGAGGGCTTATCTTTGTGCATGCACACTTAAGAGAAGGGGTGGAGTAGCGAGGGTTGGTGGGCACGGCCTCCACAATGGCAGGTGCATGTGGGGGCGCATGGGGCATGTCCCCCCCGCCTTCCTCAGGAAATGGCGGAGACCAGTTGCGCACACGTTTAAGTATTTCAGGGGAGGTCTTATTTTCAGGGGAGGGCTTATCTTAGTGCATGCACACTAAGAGAAGGGGAGGAGTAGCGAGGGTTGGCGGGCGCAGCCTCCGCGATGCCATTCCTCGTGGATGGCAGGTGCATGTGGGGCGCATGGGGCATGTTCCCCCCCCCTCAGAAAATGGCAGAGACCGGCTGCACACACGTTTAAATATTTCAGGGGAGGGCTTATTTGGGGGAAAACATGGCACTATCTTACCACAGCGGAGGTTAGTAGTAGTAAGAGAAAGACTAGAAAAGGGAAAGGGAGGAGAGAGATGAAATAATGGCATGTTAATTTTGATCCTAGGTTAGCTGTGTGCTGGTCTAGAGGTGGAACTCTGGACTCACAATCAGGAGCTGTGAGTTCAATCCCAGGTAGCAGCAGATAATTCTCTCTCTGAATTCAACGAGTAAATTGTCTGCTGTGAACCCTGAATGGGTGTCAGGAAGGGCATCTGGCCAATAGCTGCTCAGCTCTAATCAGTTGCCCTGACCCCGCCCTGAAGCAGGGTCTTTAAAAGACAGAATTTTGATCCTCCGATATTCTAGCAGATCCTTCCATATTATTGTCAATATCTTAGGTTGGATTATTCTACAGATAGTTTTTGTCTTACAACAGTTCATTTACTGACCGTTCAAAGTTACAGTAGCACTGAAAAAAAGTGACATGACAGTTTTTCACAGTTATGACTCCATGGTCAGGTGACCAAAACACAGAGGCGTGGCAAATGGTTCATATTTACGATGGTTGCCGTGTCCTGGGGTTGTGTGACCAGCTTTTGCAAACCTCTGACGAGCTAGTCAACGGGGAAGCCACATTCACTTAACAACCATGTTACCCATTGATCAACCGCAATGATTCACTTAACAACAGTGGCAAGAAAGGGCGTAAAATGGAGCAAAACTCACTTAACAAATGTCTCACTTAGAAACATAAATCATCATCTTCTTTTAATGATCCCATAATCCCTTGCAGGGTGGGCAACTAACTAGAATTTAAATAAAATTTCCTGGCCCGATGCCCTTCTTGTCGCCAATGAGGAGTTATATTCAGCAGATACATTCTCATTATGCCAAGAGAGAAAATATCTGCCTCTACCTAGGATCGAACTCACAGCCTCCTGATTGTGAGGCAAGAGCTCCACCACTAGGCCACCGCCCCACTCATAAATGTTGAGCTCAATTGTGGTCGTAAGTCAAGGACTGCTCGTATCGGTGCCAGATTCTTCCCAAAAATCTCCTCGGGAATTAATTTGCTACGAATTTTGAAGGCAATCTCTGCAGTAATCGGGTGACCAGCTGGGAATTTGAGATCAATGTCAGAATGGCCCCTCCTTTCTAAATTGGCCAGCAGTGGCCGAGTTCAAATCTCTTGACCATCGAAGAAGAATGTCAGGCAGGGCGTGTATTCATGCCCAATGAATGGCTTCCTTGTTGATTTATCTTCAGCAAATCAAGGAACCAGGCATTGTAATTCTGATCCCACGCTGGAAAAAAAAATCTTGGCCTGTTCTGGGTATTTAGATACTACCTAAGCATACAAAACAGATTCCTGGTCTTGATCGACTGGAGATAGGATGACTGCAACTTGATTTCTTTATTCATTTCCTCCCATTTCTTTTCCCCACAAGACCCACAAAGAAGAGGGGGTCAAGCTATTCTCCAAAGCACCTGAAGGCAGGACAAGAAACAATGGATAGAAACTCAACCAAGGAGAGAAGCAACCTAGAACTAAGGAGAATTTTCCTGACAGTCGGAACCATTAACCAGTGGAACAACTTGCCTCCAGAAGTTGTGAATGCTCCAACACTGGAAGCTTTGAAGAAGAGACTGGGCAGTTATTTGTCTGAAACGGCATAGGTCCAGAGGTGGGATTCAGCCGGTTCAGCCCAGTTCGGGCAAACTGGATGCTAACTTTACATCTGGTTCACCGAACAGATAGTTGCAAGGACTGGCTGGCCACGCCCACTCCTTCCCAGGAGTCTCCACGCAGCCTGTTTTGGATGCCAGGTAAGTGCAGGGCCTCCACAGAGGCTCCGATAGGGTGAAAAACTGGCCTCTCGGAAGTTCCAGAAGTCTGGAAACAGACCCATTTCTAACTCTTTCCGGTCCCCGGAGGGCCTCTGGAGCCCAGGTGAGGCCGTTTTCACCCTACTGGAGGCTCAAGGAAAGCCTCCGCAACCTGGGGAGGGTAAAAACACCCCCCCCTCCAATCGTGATGCAGGAGGCTGAGTAAGCCACGCCCACCATGGCCACACCCACCGAGCAACCAGGCAGTGAACTGTTTGCTAAAGTTTTTCAGTGCCACCCCTGCATTGGTTTCCTGCTTGAGCAGGGGGTTGGACTAGAAGACCTCCAAGGTCCCTTCCAACTCTATTATTCTGTTCTATGTGGGAACTGGCAATATAGGACATACCCTCAGGCATTAACAGGGAAATCCAAGCACCAGGGGCATGGAGATAGGACAGAATTCAAAACCTTTAGTTTTTTTTTTTTTTTTTTTTGAAGAGTGATCAGTTTCTAGAATGTGGCCGGTAGCATGAAAACTGCATATAAATCATTGTGTTTTTTGTAACGCTGGGCTCCGATTGAGACAGAATGTGGAGAAGAATGACAAAGACGGGGAAGCCATTGAAGGTTAAATCCCATGAAGAATGATTAAGTCCCAGGAACTGGGTGTGTTTGGCCTAAGCAAAAAAAAGGGGGAAAAAAAAAGAAAAAAAGAATTAGGAGTTAGTAATCTTCCAAAACTGCAAAGAATATAAATCCTTCCACTCCCCAACATTCAGTGAGAACTGAACAAAGCTTCTTGAATGAGAAGCAAAACGTTTTCAAGGAAAAAAAAACAAGAAGGAAGTCCAATTGCCTTTTGGAAAAGCGCTCTCTCTCTCTCTCTCTCTCTCTCTCTCTCTCTCTCTCTCTCTCTCTCACACACACACACACACACACACACACGTTCTTGCTTTGCTAATTAGCGGGATTTCTTCCCACCCCCCCAATATCTTTTCTCTGGTGCAGGTGAGATTATTTCTCTCTCCCTTTGTTCCTTAATGACTTGTTTCTTTCTTATCCATTTCTCTGGAGGGATTTTTTTTCCCCAGACAAGATTTCTGGCTCTTTCTCTGATCTGCTTCCTGGTCTGCTTCATCTGTAATTATGACAGCTTCAACCTAGTTTGAAAGCCTCGCTTTCTAAAACTGCTGAGAAAGCGGTTGGAACCAAACCCACAACCTAGGCGGTTGTAGCTTTTGCAAGCAGCAAAAATCCATGAAATGCTTTTTTGGGTGTGGGGCTGTGCCTCGGCTTTGTGGACTGGCACATCTTCCAAAGCAGGGACAAGAGGAAAAAATGACAATGTGACCTGTTGGAAGAAACGTCCTTCTGGGTTCAGTTCCAAGTGGGAAGAAAGACACTGGAAACATGGAGGCTGCTTGGAAAGATGGTTTAATGGTGGACAGGACCACATGGTTTGAGGTCCTGGGCAAAAGAAAAATCACATGGGTGAGAGAGGGAGATAGATTTATACCCTCTCTTGCACCTCGCCTTGGAGCTTCCTGTTTCTGTGTAAGAAATGTATTTTTATTGGTTTTCAGACTCCCATGGACCATGCAGTGGTAACTTTCTAGTGTCTTGAGTCCCAAGCTTGGTTGAATCTTGCTGGGTGATGTAATTTTCCTAGGTACCATGTGGTGAGTTCTGTTGCTAGATGGGTAGAGGGCTAATCCTACCTTTCTTGGCTCTTGGGTGAGGGCATTTGCCTATGAATAGACCTAGCTATCTCTTTATCTCTTAAGTGTGGACGTCTGCTTTGTGATATTGAGGAGGGTGTGGGCTATTGGGAGTGAGTCTGCTTCAGAGGTGGGTCCCTATCATTTCGGACGAGTAGGTAGTAACTCGGCCTGCCACACCCCCAAAATGGTTCTATCCTCGGCGGCGCCATCTTGATTTTCGGTTTTGCACATGCGCAGAACAACCTTCATTGCAAATATATATATATATTTTCCATTTTCTAATATTGTGCACATGCGCAGATCTTTTTAGGTGCAAATGCACATGCACGCAGAGCAAAACCTGTAGTAATGCTTGCAGAAACCCATCCCCCCTTCCCGGTCTGCTTCCTGCCTAAAAAAAAAACATGTTTCTCCATTTCTCATCCAGGGAAATATAATACTCTATTTTTTTTTAATATTTCCTATAATATTTCATTCTCCTAGAAGAGGGGTGGGTGCTAAGTTCCTACAGTCCCAACGCCAATTCTGGCCACAATAGTTTACATCTGGTTCTTCAGAGACATTTAAATCCTGCGGTTCCGTGAGGCAGAATGGCTTTTCCTTCTTATGCAAGAGAGAACATTGGCGGTTAAATTGCTGTAGAAACCAAAACGGAAAGATAGAGAAAGATAAGAGAGTCTTGAAAGAGGAAGAACTTATTTCTGGTTGCAAAGGTTAGCCACGCCAGGACAATTATATACCAACAATTTACATTTCCTGGTTTCGTTCTGGGTCCCTTTGCTGCTATCCCAAAGATGCTTTTTCAGGAAGCAACTTGATTTTCTTGTTTTTCCTTTCCTTTGAAAAGGTTTCGCTTCTCATCCAGTGGTGAAATTCATTTTTTTTTACTACCGTTTCTGTGGGGCGTGGCTTGGGGGGGCTGGCAGGGAAGATACTGCAAAATCTCCATCCCTCCCCATTCCAGGGGAAGGATACCGCAAAATCTCCATTCCCACTCCAGTCTGGGGCCAGCCAGAGGTGGCATTTGCCGGTTCTCTGAACTACTCAAAATTTCCACTACTGGTCCTGAACAGTTTGGTAGTTTGAATCCCTAGCACCGCATAATGGAGTGAGCTCCCATTACTTGTCCCAGCTTCTGCCAACCTAGCAGTTTGAAAGAATGTAAAAATGCAAGTAGAAAAATACAAACCCCCTTTGGTGGGAAGATAACAACGTTCCGTGCGCATTCAGTGTTTAGACATGCCGGCCACATGACCACGGAGACGTCTTTGGACAGCGCTGGCTCTTTGGCTTTGAAACAGAGATGAGCACCGCCCCCTAGAGTCAGGAACGACTAGCACATATGTGTGAGGGGAACCTTTACCTTTACCATGAAAAACCAGTCCAACCAACGGATTAAAATGGTATGCTAATAAAAGACTTCTTTTACAAAAACGTGGTCTTAAATCTTTATTAAGTATGAAAATTTCTCCAACTTAAATTACATCCCAGTTTTAAGCTTACAGAAAGCAAGACGGTCAATTTAGAGACAAAAAAAAAAAACTTTATATACAAGTGGGTAGGACTTTAGCTTTACAAATATAGTATCTTTCCAAGAGTAGATTCCTTTTAAGATTTATAAACTTACAGAGCCAAAAAAAAAAAAAGAACATCCAAACTAAATAAAGCCTTTAAAAACAAAATATATACTTTTTAGAAATGCTATTTAAATTGCAAAGTTAATAACTGGAGATTCTTTGGATGAAGGGAGGAGACTCTCTAAAATGGCTTCAGACCATCTCCCGGTCTCTTCTGATAGCACAGCAAAGAATCATGCTGAAGATCATACCAAAGATCTGAAAAAGAAATAAAATATGTATGTGTGTGTGTATATTTCAACCAAACTTGGTACACAGATGACTTACTCTCTGGAAAGAAATTCTGTGGGGGTAAGACACCCCTAACACCCCTTGGGGTGTGTGTTCTGTTACGATACAGCCTGTTGTGACTTAAAATGGCTTCTACTGTACTGCCATAAAATGGCTTCTGCTGTATAGCGCAGTGGAGTTGCCATGGTAATGGCTTCACAGTACTCCACAAGGGGGCTCCCTCTGGTAAGGGGGAAAATCCAACATTCAAAATATTAGTAAACATTAAGTAGCCAGTTCAACGTTTCAAGACTTGGTCCTTAAAATTGAAAGTAAATATTTAGAGTTCTTTGGCAGAGTATACTGTCTAAAAATAAATGGAACCATAACTATTGAACTAATAAACTAACTGAAAAGAGAATCAGGGTCTTTTGGGGAACTAGGAATTTAGGAACTAGGTATGTCTAGGCCTAATGAAGAGAAAGATTGGGGCAGGAATGATAGCTGTCTTATTTTCTTTTTATTTATTAAATTCATTGGCCGCCTATCTTAGCACAGGGTAACTCTCGGTGGCTTACAACATTAAAAAGGTAAAATAACAGCAAAATAAACACTATAGTAGGTTTTGCTGCTATTAACTTGTTTATTGTATTATCTATTCCTTCCTTTTTCCTTCCTTCCTTCCTTCTTTCCCCTCCCTCTCACTCTTTCTTTCTTTCTTTCTTTCTTCTTTCTTTCTTTCTTTCTTTTCTTTCTTCTTTCTTTCTTTCTTTCTTTCTTTCTTTCTTCTATCTTCCTCTTTCCCCCTCTCCTTCCCTTCCCTTCTCTTTTGTAAGATGACCAGAACTACTCTGTACTAAGATAGAGAGCCAATAAATTTTATAAATAAAATAAATAAATAATCCTAAATATAATTGAAGGCTGCTTTTTTGGGCCACTGCCGCACACTGCTGGCTCATATTTAAATGATTGTCTACTACGATTCCAAGATCCCTCTCACAATTGCTGGGATTAAGCCAGGTGTCACCTGGTTTATGGCTATAAAGTTGGGGTTTTTTCTTGCCTCAGTGTAAAACCTTACTTTTATCTACTGTGTTTCCCCAAAAATAAGACAGGGTCTTATTTTCTTTTGACCTCCAAAATAAGCACTTGGCCTTATTTTTGGGGAGGTCTTATTATTTTTGAGGTGCAGGAGGCAGTGAGCGTGGTCACCTCATGGCTGTTGCTGTTTTGCAATATTTTTGGGGAGGGCTTATTTTGGGGGGAGGGCTTATTTTAGCCCATGCGCTCAAAAGCCCGATTGGGCTTATTATCTGGGGAGGTCTTATTTTCAGGGAAACAGGATGTGTTGAATTTCATTTTGTTAGGTAGGACCCAATGTTCTTCCACGAACCTTATGAGGAAGGCATGGTGCCCATCAACAGTTGATGTTTTTAGTCTTCCACTTGGTCAATTTACATATTTCATAAAACAAATGCCTCATTTGTCATTAAGTCAGGATCCAACATTCATAACCTACCATCACCACAGCAATTCCAATGCCAACGGCTGCAATCAAGTTCATCTTGTTTTTGAAGAAGCTATCAATAGCTTTAGGGCACGACTGGAGCTAAAAAGAATTATATCCTTTGATTTAATTGCATACTCAAAATATTTTGGATGACATTTTTGTAATACTCTTGCTCAAGAGTTCTGTGCTCCGGCTGCATTTAAATAAATCATTCTGCTCCTGCATTCTGAATTGAAAAAGAGACAGAGACAGAGAGAGTGAGAAAGAGAGACAGAGAGAACAAGAAAGAAAGAAAGAAAGAAAGAAAGAAAGAAAGAAAGAAAGAAAGAAAGAGAAGGACAGAAGGTGAGTAAAAGAGGGAGAGAGAAAGAGAGGGAGAGACAAATAGAAAGAGAAAGAAAGAAAGAAAGAGAAGGACAGAAGGTGATTAAGAGAGGGAGAGAGAAAGAGAGACAGAGACAAATAGAAAGAGAAAGAAAGAAAGAAAGAAAGAAAGAAAAGAAAGAGGAAGACAGAAAATGAGTAAGAGAAATGGAGAGAGAATAATAGGGAAGACAAGGAGAGAAAGAGAGAAAAAGAAAGAGAAGGACAGAAGGGGAGTAAGAGAGAAAAAGAAACATAGGGAAGAAAATGAGAGAGAAAGAGAGACAGAGACAGAAAGAGAGAGGGGGGGAAGTAAGTAAGAGAAAGAGCGAACAATAGGAAAGAGACTTTTGACTCTTGACTTTTTTCTACATGGTATCCATGAGCCACGGTGGCGCAGTGGTTAGAGTGCGGGTACTGCAGGCTACTTCTGCTGTCTGCCAGCTGCCTGCAATTTGGCAGTTGAAATCTCACCAGGCTCAAGGTTGACTCATCCTTCCGTCCTTCCGAAGTGGGTAAAATGAGGACCCAGATTGTTGGGGGCAAATAGGCTGACTCTGTCAACCACTTAGAGAGGGCTGTAAAAGTACCGTGAAGTGGTATATAAGTCTAAGTGCTAAGTCTCAGCGCTATCCTCTCAAGCATTTGAAGAGTAACATATTATACCCCTACAGACACCTTTTGCAGGCAAAGCACTCCAGCTAAATCTTCAGAGGAACTCCTTGAGGTCGGCCTGTCCCAATTCCCCTGAATCCTTTGGAAGCTCAGTGCCCAAGCAGAACCGGCGGGCAAGGTGGGATCCAACCAGAGGTGGGTTGCTGCCGGTTCGGCCCGGTTTGGCCGAACGGGTAGTGGAATTCAGGCCTGGTTCGCAGAACCGACAGTGACACAGGCCTGACACGGCCCTGAACCAGTTCTCTGGTGCCTTCTGCTCTGCATGCACAGAGCAATTTTTAGTCAAATGTGCGTGTGCAAGCAATGGGCGGTTGGCGTGCCCGCATGCAAAGCCCTTGCACAGCGAACCAGTACTAACCGGTTCAGGAATCCACCCCCGGGTCTGACCCATCCAGAACGAAGCGGATCACTTAAACATTTACCTATCATCTCTCTTTCGCTCTCCCAGACTGGACTTCGGTACAAAACTCCCAATCGCCACATTTGCATCTAAAGATGGAAGAACTGGCCCTTCCCACCCAGACTCCGTTCTGAGCATTTTCATCCTCAGAATGACAACAAACCTCAGGAGGGGACGGGGTAGTGGAAGATCCCCTTGGAATAGATAAGATTATTTGGGGGAAAGTGGAAGTTAAACCTTCCCCCTTCTGTTTGCGAACCCTCGCTTACAATTCTTACAAATTGCGACGAAACTTTCATTCCCAACCGCCCTTGTTCTTCCACGCACAGAGATCTCGATGGTTTTGGGAAGCGGGATTAGAACTCAGATCCTTAAACCATCTAACCCGACAGAAACCCAAGATATAATTTGTTTCTCTAAACAAAACACAAAAAAAATAATCCGAGCATACATGATATGCGTAAGGCAAAATACAAATTTGCACTCCCCGCCCCGATACGTACCTCCGTGTTTTCAGGACAGGTATCTGCATAATCAGATTCGCGAACGCCAGTCTTACCACAACAATTAAACTATAGCAAAAAGAAACACAAGAGTAGTTTTTAGCAGTGGTTTGCTCCCCAAGCTTGTTTAAATTTAGTTTCTGAACATTTCGTTACCAGTCTAGGTAACGTCATCAGCAGGATTGTCATGTCCCAGCAGATAACTTTTATATACTGCTGTTGCTCTCTAGCCCCATCTAGTGGCTGGAGAGAGACAAACACCAATTATATTGTTTGAAGCTGACCCCTTTACCCATCAACCGGTGGTCTCAAACCAAGTGCATGCTGGGAAGCCAGACTCCATTTCCTTTAGCATTGGAGGAGGGAGAAGGACAAAGAAGAATCCATCTTAATTTGTGGCAAATGGTCATTCAAGGACAAACCCACATCCCACATACAGAACATGGTGAGATTTAAATTGCTTGTATTTATTGACGGTTATGTTCAACAGTAACCCAATACTGCCTACCGTATTTTTTTTTGGAGTATAAGACGCACTGGAGTATAAGACGCACCAAGGTTTTGAAGAGGCAAATTTTTTAAAAAAAGTTTTGCAAACCTCCCCAAAATGGCCCGTTTTTCACGAAAACTGGCCTGCTTTGTCAAATTTTTTTGCATACATTGCCTTTGGGAGGCTTATAGAATACCCCTAGGGCCTGGGGAGGCAACATTGAGCAAAAATCAGCCTGTTTTTCACTCACTTCTGCCCTCCCCAGCCCCCAGGAGCACTCTAAAAGCCTTCTACAGGCTCTGCATGGCCATTTTAATGGAGGGGGCGGGATTTCGGGAGGCAAAAAATGCTGTATTCAGTGTATAAGACGCACCCAGATTTTCAGCCTCTTTTTTGAGGGAAAAGAGTGCGTCTTATACTCTGAAGAATACGGTATCTTGTATCTGGTTCCCATTGTATGTATCCCTGTTTTCCCCAGTTTCACCGCATCCTGTTCTTTCAATAAAGCATTCAGATCTACACACATGGTCTGTTTCATGGGAGGATAGGTGGGTTTAGCTGCCTGTTGAGCTGCAAATAGTGAGGACAGAACAAGGATTTACTGGCCCCGTTCCTCTTATAACTTATAAATGTTTTGTGTGCCAATGGGGTCAGCTGGTTGCGTGATTCGTTTGTTCGTTTGGAGCTCTATTTGAATTCTGGCAGGCCACAAGACTAGGGATTAGAGACCGGCCTTCCCTTGAAGCTGCTTCTCTAAGAAACGCCCTTCCCAGAATTAAGATGAAAGACACCGATCAAATATAAAACTTACTGCCTCGTGGAACAACTTTAGACTCTCTCTCGCTTTCTCTTCCTTCCGTTGCTCAAATAAGGAATTGTACAATTTCTTTACTTCTTCAGGGACCTGACAAAAGAGAAGATAAAGGAGAAGGTTTATAGCGCAGGGTTGCAACGAGGGGTCCTTGGCGCTCTGTGACCTTGATTGTTTTCTCACAGACGTTTCATTACCACACTAGGTAACATCCTCAGGGTTACATCCAGTGGTGAAATCTAATTTTTCCCCCAATGGTTCTGTGGCCGTGGCTTGGTGGGGGTCATGTGACTGGGTGGACATGGCTGTGTAGTCATGTGACGGGGTGGGTCAAAAGGCAGAAATTCACTTTAACAATGTCTTGCTGGAGCAGGGGGTTGGATTAGATGACCTCCAGGTCCCTTCCAGCCCTGGATTGCTGTGTTCTTTCAAGCTATCCTCTGAAGCTGTGTCTAGTGTCAGGTTTGAGGTTCTTCCTCCCTCTCCTTTTTCCATCCCTCTCTTTCTTTCTTTATTTCCTCTCTCTCTATTTCTCTCTCCCTTTTTTTTCTCCCATCCCTCCATTCTTCTTTTCTTTCTTTCCTTCTTTCTTTTTTCTTCTTTCTTTCTTTCTATCTATCTTTCTTTCTTTCTCCCATCCCTCCCTCCCCCCTCTCTTTCTCCCATACCTACCTCTTTCTTTCTTTCTTTCTCCCATCCCTCTCTCCCCCTTCTTTCTTCTTTCTTTCTTTCTTCCTTCCTTCCTTCCTCCCTCCCTTCCTTTCTTTCGCAACACCCTCCCCACCTTCATTTTTGGCCTATCAGGCCTCAGGGAAGCCTACTGGGAGCAAAAACAGACCCCAAATGCTAAAAAAAAAAGTTCCTTCCATCGCACAGCACAGCTGATTGTCGGAACTTTTTTTTTTACTACAAGTTCAGATGAATCGACCCGAACCAGTAGCATTTCACTCCTGGTTACATTGGACAGCAAGAACAATTAACAGCTTGCCGTCAGAAGCTGTGGGTGCTCCATCACTGGAAGCCACACCTACAGAAGAGGTTCCAAAAAATTTTGAAACCCACCACTCACACACAAACACACAGACAGACTCACACAGAGAGGGAAAGAGAAAGAGAAAGAAAGGAAGAAAAAAAGAAAGAAAAAGTGAGAGACAGATGAAAGAAAAAAAGAAAAAAGGGGGAGAGAGAGAGAGAGAGAGAGAGAAAACACATGGCCATTAAGCCACTCCCACCAGGTCACATGGCTGGCAAGCCACTCCCACAAAGGAGGCCACACCCACAGAGTGAAACCCACCACTGATTTGAACAGTGGCTCCTCACCCCTCCCCAGCCACGAGGATACGCTGCCAAATTTTCTGACAGTTAGAACAATTAATCAGAGGAACAGAAGTTGCCTCCAGAAGTTGTAAATGCTCCAACACTGGAAGTCTTTGAGAAGATGTTGGATAGCCATTTGTCTGAAACGGTATAGGGTTTCCTGCCTAGGCAGGGGGTTGGACTAGAAGACCTCCAAGGTCCCTTCCAACTCTGCTATTGTATTGTACTGTATTGTATAAATTTCTGAAGGACACGTATTTGAAAGTTCTCCTACCTTTTCTTTGTTGGAAAATCCCAAGATGGCAGCTGCTACTTCAAGAGCAAAAATGACGAGAAGGAAGGTGAAAAACTAAGGAAGAACAAGGGAGACAAAGAGACATTTGTAGACATGACTGAAGACTTTGGAGCAATGCAGAAATATTACTTAACCGCCTTACAGTTCCCCGGGTACATTTAACACTGAATGCACTTTGTGTGTTTTGTCTCAGCTACACAAGTAAAGGCTTCACGGATGAGTCAAATTACTTGTCAGTGTAGCCAGATGGGCTGAAAGTAAATATTTTGGCGTGTAAGGATGAAAAGACCGTCATTTCATTTTTAGGTGGCCTTTCTTTCCAAAGACATTCAGAGCAGGGTGCAAAAAAATAAATAAATAAAAAGGCTAACAACCAACTCTAAGAACCGTTAGAGAAAAGCAATTGACGAAAAGAAGCTTAGCTAAACTCTGTGAATCAATGAGACTCTTAAAAAGAGACGTTAAAATAGCAGCCATTCACCGAGCTGAGGACCGGGAGTTACACTTACGTCCTGCCATATAGGGAGGAATAAGGCCTCCTGCCTTGGACAGAGGGTTGGACTAGATGACCTCCAAGGGAACTTCCAGCTCTGTGATTCTAGGCCCCACTGTTTGGGGACACTTTGAGGGTAGCCTCACGGTGAGGTCTTTGACACTGAGGCTTTCACATCACCTTTTTAAGGACCTTGAAAGCATTTTCTGTTGTTGTTTTTTTCTCTTGGCATTGAGGGAGTTTGGTCACAACTAACAAGTTTCCGGGCCTGGCAACATTCTAGGTGTTGTGGCCTGTCAGAGGAGCTGGTAGCAGACTCGGACAGTGAGGAGGTTTGGGAGGAACATGGGCCAATCCTGGAGTCTGGGGAAGGCTCTGATGAGGGCTCTGCGTCAGAGGCAGAGAGGGGGCCAGAGTCATATGCCTGTTATCAGCAGAGTCAGACATCAGTGAGGCAGACGTACAGCTGGAGCCTGTTCCCAGTGTGTGCATGCGCAAAGTTGCCAGACGAAGGGAACACCTCAAAAACAGGGGTTGACTTGGGAGTAAAGCCACAGGTGGACGGTGAATGGCCCCTCCGAGAGGAAATAAAAGAGGAGCGAAAGAGGAGTGGAGTTTGCAGGAGACCATTAGTTCATTCGTGCATTCTTGCCAAGTATTGCGGCGTCTGAAAGATATCGGCCTGGCTACTCTCCAAGCCCGATAAAGGCCAGTAATTGTGAACTATCTTGAAAGACTGTGGGAGAGGAAAGACTTTGCTGGAGAGGAATTCACTGTCAATGAAATAAAAGGGGTTTATCGGGGTGAGGATTCGGCCTTGTGCTGCTCAAAGGTCAAAGACAACCCTGATCCGGTCCTCAATGTAATTGAGTTTGACACCCCTGCTTTGGAGGCTTGGGGGTGGAAGGGAGTTGATGCAACTCCTCTTAATGGTCGCACTGGTGAAAAACAAAAGATGGGAAACTTTTGTCTTTATCTATGGAGATTTTCAGTCATCCAAGTCACGGTTGTCCCAAAGGTGCTTTTTCACAAGGCATCTGGACTTTCTGGTTCGTTTGTTTCTTTTAAGACGTTTCTCTTCTCATCCAAGAAGCTTCTTCAGATTTTACTGGATGGTGGGGAATGGAAGGATTTATATTCCTTGCCAACAGCTGGTTATTTGCATTCTTTTAGAGGGTTGTTGAGGCCACCTGGAGGTTTGAGAGCTGTGGTGGCGCCGTGGTTAAGAGTGCAGTACTACAGGCTACTTCTAGCTGCAGTTCGGCACAAATAGTTCCTGTAGTCTGCAATTTTTCTGGTCTAGTCAGGTAACCCTGGGAACACAGACAAACCTCCAGGTGGCCTCAACGACTATCTAAAGAGAATGCAAATGACCAGCTGCTTGCAAGGAATTTAAATCCTTCCGTTCCCCCACCGTCCAGTCAGAACGGAAGAAGCTCCTTGGATGAGAAGTGAAGCATCTTCAAAGAAAAAACAGAAAGTCCAGTTTCTTCTTGAAAAAAAGCACCTTCAGGATTTTGTGTTTATCTTTTCTCAGGTTTCGTCTTTTTTTCCTGTTGAAGCATCCAGCTCCACTTCAATTATGAATGTTGGTGTAATTTTTAATTGTTGTATTGTCTTATTTATCCCCCCTCCCTTTTTATTGTAAGCCTAATAAACTAAACTAAACTAAACTCAAGCAGGGAAAGCTTACTTTTCTTTTTCAAAGTCTCCACCTGGATCTGAGCTTCCAAATTGATCTCTCTTTCTCTCTCTCTCTCTCTCCCTCCCTCCCTCCCTCTCTAAAATCATCTGGGCCAAGATCAGACTTTTTGGAAAAAAAAACAGGCCCGTTTTCCCAAAAAACGGGCCATTTTGGGGAGATTTGCAGAGTGCAAAAACTTTTTTTTTTAAATTTACCTCTTCAAAACCTTGGTGCATCTTATACTCCGGTGCGTCTTACACTCCAAAAAATACGGTATGTATTATCTGCATCTGAAACCTCATCCAAACATAAACTAAGATGCACAACCAAGCCTGCTTTCAATTTGAAAACAAGGTAGTTTAAAAAGCATTTACTCATATACATATTGGCATTTATATTTGGTAGCAAAATACAGGGATATTTGAGGCGCCCATGAAGCTCTTTGCAAAAGAACTTTCTGCTGAAACGCAGGGAAATGCTATGCAAATAGGAACCCATTCTGTGGCACAAACAAAATCCCCATTCGCTGTGTTTGGAGCCTCTCTGGCCCATGCGTCATGAATTAAACATGTTTCCTAGGCTCTATTTAGACTGGCGGAAAAATGCGAAGGCTCGAGGAGTGAAAGGGTCCAACTTTCTCACCCCAGTATGTTTGTGTATGCATGTGGGAAGACTTACCAAGCCAAGCATACACTGCGACTCCTGTATGGCTCCGCAGCATCCCAAGAAGCCAACCAGCATTATGATGGTACCAGCAGCAATGAGAATGTAAACCACTACGGAGGAAAAAAAGGAGGAGGAAGAGGGAGCAATAGGAGAAGGAAGAAGAGGAAAAAGAAGAGGGAGGAGAAGGAGGAAGAAGGAGGGGGAGAAGGAGGAGGAAAAGGAGGAGGAAGAGAAGAAAGAAGCAGGAGGAGGAAAGGACAAGGAAAGGGCAAGAGGAGGAGGAGGGAGAGGGGAGGGAGGAGAAGAGGGAGGAGGAAAAGACGAGGAGGAAAGGACAAGGAAAGGGGGAGGAGAAGAAAGGAGAGGAGAGAAGGAGGAGAAGGAACAGGAAGAAGGGAGGAGGAGGAGGAAGAGAAGTAGAAGCAGAAGGAGGAGGAGAAGGAGGAGGAGGAAAGGACAAGGAAAGGAGGAGGAGGAGAAAGGAGAGGAGAGAAGGAGGAAAAGAAGGGAGGAGGAGGAAGACAAGTAGAAGCAGAAGGAGGAGGAGGAGGAGAAGAAGAAATAGAAGGAGAAAGAGGAGGAGAAGAAGAAATAGAAGGAGAAAGAGGAGGAGGAGGAGAAGGAGGAGGAGGAGGAGGAGGAGGAGGAGGAGAAGAAGAAGAAGAAGAAGAAGAAGAAGAAGAAGAAGAAGAAGAAGAAGAAGAAGAAGAAGAAGAAGAAGAAGAAGAAGAAGAAATGGAGGAGGAGGAAGGAGAAGGGAAGGAGGAAGGGGGCGGGGAGGAGGAGGAGAAGAAGAGGAGGAGGAGGAGAAGAAGAAGAAGAAGAAGAAGAAGAAGAAGAAGAAGAAGAAGAAGAAGAAGAAGAAGAAGAAGAAGAAGAAGAAGGAGAAGAAGAAGGAGAAGAAGAAGAATTGTTATATCACATGGAAACTTCCTTTGGTTCATGAGTTCAACCAAGGCAGCATTAACTTGGCAAGGGAGGCCAACTAGCGCTGGTTTTCTGAAGGCCTGACTGGGGGTTCCTTCTGTTTGTGGATCTCCTCCCAGCCATCATCTGTGTCTTGACTGCACTTACACCAATGGCTGTCATCTTTCCTTGTCATCACTTTGGTGGTCCTTTTTGTCCCTTCTCATTCGGAATGACGGGCAGTTTGGCCTAGTGGTGAGGGTGCCAGCCTCGAAACGAGGCGGCTGTGAGTTCTACTCCTGCCTTAGCTAGAAAGACCAGCTGGGGGGGGGGAGGGACTGTGAGCCAATCACTAAGAGACTATGAGTTCTAGTCCCGCCTTAGGCAGGAAACCCAGCTGGGTGACTTTGGGCCAATCACCAGGAGACTGAGAGTTCTAAATCCGCCTTAGGTATGAAACCCTGGGCCAATCACCAGATTGGTGAATTCAAATCCCGCCTTATTCAGGAAAGCTGGCTGGGTGACTTAGGATCCAGTCACTCTATCTCAGTAATAATGCATGTTTTCGGCACTGAGCGCCCAAACCTGAACATGCGCGCATGCGCATACAGGACCAGCCAGCTGGTCTTCGGTTTTCCAGTGCTCCAGTGCATGTGAAGACTAGATGGTTGGCGTGCGCATACCAGAGGTCGGTTTCTACCGGTTCCTACCAGTTCGGCCGAATAGGTAGTAACATCAGCTGGCCACGCCCCTGAATTGGTTCTATCAGCGGCGCTATAAACGGCGCCATCTTGTTTTGTGCTTCTGCCCATGGGCAGAAGCATTTTTTTACCTACTGTGCATGCACGCATAGCGCGCATCAAGCATGTCCCTGAGCGAACCAGCAGTAGAAGCCGGAACCAACCCCTGGCGCATACGCACTAACTAGCTGGTCTTTGAGTTCCCTATATTCAGGTGTGTGGAAAAACCAGCTGGCTGGCATGCATGCGCACCCTGGAAACTAGCTGGTGATGGCATGGATGTCCACAGAGAGGGTTGTGCGTGCCATCTTTGGCATGCGTCCCATTGGTTTGCCATCGTGGCTCCATCTCGACCCAACCCACCTCCCAAGATTGTGATTGTGGGGGAAACAGGGGAAGTATGTGGAGCCGAGGTGGCGCAGTGGTTAGGGTGCAGTACCGCAGGCCACTTCAGCTGACTGTTATCTGCAGTTCGGCGGTTCTAATCTCACCGGCTCAAGGTTGACTCGGCCTTCCATCCTTCCGAGGTGGGTGAAATGAGGACCCAGACTGTGGGGGCGATACGCTGACTCTGTAAACCGCTTAGAGAGGGCTGAAAGCCCTATGAAGCGGTATATAAGTCTAACTGCTATTGCTATTGCTAGTATAAAGAACGTTTGCCACCTTGAGTTACTTCTCCAGTAATAAAGGCAGGTTAAAACTCTAACAAACGAACAAATTGCCCATCGAAGTCCACTTACCAGACCTACCATTTAAATTTTTTAAAATAACGATTTCAAGATGGAAATGGCCATTTTCTGAAGGGCATCTACATTATTTATTGCGGTATTGCCCGGTGTTACCAGGATAAACAAATACTACCATAGCAGCTTCAGCTATTATTCTCCTCCACCCCTCCTTGTTTCCACCCACGAAAACTACTTGCACAATATATTTTTTTCCTCCCATAAAGGAAGCCAAGGACATTTGCTTGCAAAATGCAATAGAAAGCTTTTATCAGTTCCTGGCTGTCTGTTTTGCAAACATGCTTTTATTATCCTTAGCAAAGCACTTCCTGGTTGACATCAAAGGAAAAACTGAGTGTTTCGGGCTGGGCATGCCTTAAAAAAAAATGCTTGAGGAGACCTCACACAAACTCCGTAAACTGAAACAAAAAAAAAACCAAGCCAAGATTTCGTCTGGAAGATCCAACTAATGTTTGTGCACTTTTTAATTTTCCAAATTCACACAGAAGCCTGAAAGAAAAGCACGAATCGGTTTTAGCGGATATTTTTGCTCAGGTCAGCAAAAAAAATCCCTTTCGCTGCCCTCGTTAAGGCTTATTTGCAAGACATTTTCTTGCATTTAAAATTGGTTTCTATTCCAATTTGCCAGCGCTGGATTTGTCAGGGATGATTTTTTTTTTTTAAAAAAAAAACCACAACGGAAGAACAATCCTTAAATGTTTTAAACTTGAAAAGGAATTCGAAAACCCCAAAGTCAAAAACCTCTGGGTTCTTCATGGGGGAAAACATGGCTAACCTGGAATGTCAAGAATTTGAAATGCTCAGTTTTGTAAAAGCTCAGCTTAAACTAAAATTTTGGCCACTGGTAGCTGGACTGGGGCTGCAGAAACCCAAATAGGAAAAATCAATCTCTCTCTCTCCCCTCCCCTCTCTCTCTGTTTCTGTAGAGAGAATATAGTAAGGTTTATCTATCTTATCTCTCATCTCTCTCTCTCTTCATCCATCATCGATCCATCTAATCTATCTATCTATCTATCTATCTATCTATCTATCTATCTATCTATCTATCTATCATCCATCCATCCATCCATCCATCCATCCATCCATCCATCCATCCATCCATCCATCTATCTATCTATCTATCTATCTATCTATCCCTGCCTGCCTGCCTGCCTGCCTGCCTCAGAAGGGATTTGAGCTATTTCTTTTTGGAACCAATCCAGGCAAACCTTTATTTTCAAGACTGTTTTGGTTTGGCTGTGATAACTTTTGCTTATCTATTTGGTCTCCAGCCAGTTACCGTCCTAAGCTCGCAGCTGGGGGCTAGCTGAAAAACCTGAAATGGAGCTGTTAAGGGAACAGACCGAATAAACTCTCTACACCAATTCTGGCATGTGGGTGAGTGGCGGGAGCACACCACCCATCCTAACCCAGCGCTCCATGGCTTAGGCCCAGGGTACCTGCGAGACCACCTACTGTCACCTCCCATCGTCCAGTGTGATCCCACAGAGTTGGCCTCCTCAGGGTACCGTTGGCCAGACAGTGTCGGCTGGTGACCCCCAGGGGGAGAGCCTTCTCTGTGGGAGAGCCTTCTCTGTGGGAGCGCCTTCCCTCTGGAATGAGATGCCCCCGGAGCTTCGCATAATCCCTAACCTCCAGTCCTTCCATCACGCCCTAAAAAGTTGGCTTTTCCAGCAAGCCAGCCTGGCCTGAACAAAACAAAATAAATTATTGAGCACTGTTAATTTTAATTCGATTTTTTTTAAAAAAAAATGTCATTGTCAATTTTAATTGGGTTTGGGATATTCTATTTAATTTTTAAAAAATTTTTCTATTACGTGTTTCTTTTAATGTTGTACGCCACCGAGTCCTTGAGAGAACAATATATCGGCATATAAATCTAATAAACCTAAACCTAAACCCCTCTCCCCCCCAAGTATCAACCTTGAAGCTGATCTGGCCAGAGCCATTTTGAGGCTTCAGTGTTACTACATAGGAACTCAGGGATAGGGAGGGGGGGAATAGAGATAGCTGGGGTTTTGTAGCCAAAACAAAATACGTTCCCCTGGGAACCAAGGACATTTCTGCAGGTGGCCGGAGAGAGGAGGAGGGAAGTTACCAGGCAAGCAGACGGCACCTTGATTGGATCATGGGGCTGAGTGTTTGGGAAAACAGGAAAAACTTTCACTTTTAATTAGGTGAAAACTGCGGGAACATTCAGAGTCGGTTTTCACCAGCTTGGGCCAATATAAGATGTCCAATAAAAGTACTGTATTTTTCAGAGTATAAGACACACTGGAGTATAAGACGCACCAAGAGGCAAATTTTTTTTAAAAAGTTTTTGCATTCCCCAAAACGGCCCTGTTTTTTTTTTCCAAAAAAAGAGAGGCATGAATAGCCTTTAGGAGGCTTGTAGAGTACTCCTGGGGGGCGGGGCCCAAAATGATCAAAAAACGATCCATTTTTTGTGAAAACGGGCCTGTTTTGTGTCCAAAAATTGTATGCATAGCCTTTAGGAGACTTATAGAGTGCTCCTGCGGGCTGGGGGGGCACAATTGGGCAAAAACGGCCCGTTTTTCACTCATTTGTGCCCTCCCCAGCCCCCAGGAGCACTCTGAAAGCCTTCTACAGGCTCTGCAGGGCCATTTTGGTGAAGGGGAGGGGTTTCGGGAGGCAAAAAATGCTATATTTAGTGTATAAGATGCACCCAGATTTTCAGCCTCTTTTTTGAGGGAAAAAGGTGCGTCTTATACTCTGAAAAATACGGTATTCTTTGAGAAACCTACCTGCCTCTGACTTCTGTTTGCTATGGGTGTGTTACTTAGAACCCCGACACCAAGGTTGAACAACTACTGTCTTCTGAAAAAGGACAGCTGATGTTTAATCCACGGTCTTTTTTCCCCTTATCTAACATAACTTAATAGGAACCCAAGATGAACCCTCGAGATACATTATTTAATTTTTCAGCCCTCTACACCAGGAGCTTAAATTATCCTCTGCAACTTTCCAATAGGTTTTCAGAAGCCGCTCCTTCTCTCCACAAATCTGGGAAGCTCTTGGTGATTTACCTATGGAGAAAGCCGTAGTAGTATCTTGCTCGGATTTGAAGATTTCTTTGGTCTGTGGATCAAAGCGGAGCCATAGTCCAATTGCGAGGACAGCTGTGCCAGCAAGCTGTGAAAGAAGGGAAGACAAAGAGATTCCATGTTAGAGATGGCTTGAATTCCCCAATCAGGACTCAAGCATCTGGTTCAACCCACTCTTGACTATCAGTTCTGCTTCCATAGAGGGAAGCCGAGGTGGTGCAATGGTTAGGGTGCAGTACTGCAGGCCACTTCAGCTGACTGTTATCTGCAGTTCAGCGGTTCTAATCTCACCGGCTCAAGGTTGACTCAGCCTCCCATCCTTCCGAGGTGGGTGAAATGAGGACCCAGACTGTGGGGGCGATATGCTGACTCTGTAAACCGCTTAGAGAGGGCTGAAAACCCTATGAAGCGGTATATAAGTCTAAGTGCTATTGCTATTGCTAATTCTTCAGGAAACCTCTTTAAGAACTGCTTAAGAAAACCCGTGGGGTAGAAACTACGCCCCCCCCCCCCGCTAATTGATAACAAGAAAGGCTTTGGAGGTCCCATCCTGAAGGAGGCACATAACCCCAGCTTCATCCACCAGCTGTCACATCCTAAGCATCGAGCCAAGGTGGCGCAGTGGTTAAATGCAGCACTGCAGGCTGCACTGCAGGCTACTGCTAGATCAGCAGTTCAGCGGTTCAAATCTCACCGGCTCAGGGTTGACTCAGCCTTCCATCCTTCCGAGGTGGGTAAAATGAGGACCCAGATTGTTGGGGGCAATATGCTGACTCTCTGTAAACCGCTTAGAGAGGGCTGAAAGCCCTATGAAGCGGTATATAAGTCTACTGCTATTGCTATTGCTATTGTTTTCCCTCTGGCAGCTCTGAATCACTACCATCTGTTTAGAAGCAGAGAGGAAGAAAGACGGTTAGAAGTGGGGGAATATTAAAATGGATCCAATCAACCCCAAAGAAGCAACCTAGGACAATGGAGACATTTCCTGACTGTGAGAACAATTAATCAGTGGAACAACTTGCCACCAGAAGTTGTGGGTGCTCCAACACCGGAAGAGATTTTTAAGAAGAGATTGGACAACATTTTGTCTGAAATGGTATAGAGCAGGGGTGTCAAACTCATGTTTTTGACCAACAGAGTATTACTGGAAGCCGGCGAGGGTGAAAACGAGCCACATGAAGCCCCAGGAAGCCTCTTATGGTCTATTTTTGGCCAGCTGGAGGCCATGGAAAGCAAAAATGAGGTGCCATTTTGGCTGCTAAAGTGCTGCAGAAGGTGCCCATTTCTTCTCCTCCCTGCCCACCGCTGGGCCATGGAGGAGAACTGCAATACTGATCTCAGCTTCAAAGCAATCCAGTTTGACACCTCCGGTATAGGGTTTCCTGCCTGAGCAGGGGTTTGGACTAGAAGACCTCCAAGGTCCCTTCCAACTCTGTTATTCTAAATTCAAATTAACAGGGGCAACGGAAGCAAGGAAGTGTGATTATCACGTTGCATCTGCAAAATGAACCGGTGTTCCACCCCGGGTGATCTGTTTTTTGACAAGGAGGATGCAAAGGGGGAATCCCAACAGCCGACGGCTCAGCCAAAGAATCTACATCAGGAGTGTCAAACTTGATTTAACATCAGGGTTGTGTTTGACCTGGGGGGGCGGGGTATTTGTGTGGGGGTGTGGTCTTGGTGAGTGTGGCCAGCTCGTCATCACTTGTGTCAAAGGTGCCTAGAGTGGCCCAAGTGCTTTACCAGGAAAGAAAATGGCCTCCAGAGGCCTCCTGCAGCCCTCCCGAGCGCCGTTTTCACTGGCAGAAGCACCGCGGCCTGGTCCTTCGCTGTTTCCAGGGAGGCCCCACAGGCCAAACCTAAGCACCCCGTGGACTGGATCCGGCCCCCAGGCTTTGAGTCTGACACCCCTGATCTACATCGTTCTTGGTGGACAAACTGCATCGCAGCTGCCTCGGCCCAGCTTCCTCTTTTTGCCGTTTTGCCATGAGGGATTCTTGCTGGTCCCACATGGTGAGGGCTCCGGCGGGATCAGAGAGCTCACCATGTGCTCTCTGAGCTGCGCCTCCAGGTGTTGTAGAAGGTGATTGATTGACGCTACAAAGAGGGAAACAGAGCTGGAACTTGGACCTAGTGAAGTGCTTATCACACTGTTCAGCCAGGTGGCATCGTAAAAATAGCAGGTATTTATGCAGTTTCGGCCGTTACCTGGGAGTCGCTCCCTGACACCTGGAGGAGTTTTAGTGCCTGGGCTCAGCTCAACTGTAGCTCCACATGGATGACAAAAGTCCAACTTTCCCATCACTGAGAATGTCTGACCCTCCGTATTCAAAATACCCTAGCAGTTTTGACAGCTTCAATTTCACAACCTTTCTCGTTTATTTTTCTAGCAAGGAGTCACGTCCTCCACCTCCCATGTCTTGCCTCATCAGCCCACAGCTGAAGAACATCATTGTTCCCCTGCCGATTTCCACACCACAGTCTGGAGCCATAGTCACAACAGTTGAGAAAGCACGTGACGGGACAACAATGGGCCATTCCACCATTGCCGGTTTCAAAAGAAGAGGAACGCAGAAGTAAATCCGAGTAACAACAGGTTAGGAAAATACCATTCACTGTGCTCAGTGAGGCTTGCGGGGCCCCTGGTGATTAGAATGGTTAAAATTCAGGACGGCAGGCTAACTCTGCCCACTGCCAGAGGTTCAAATCTGGTGGGGCTCAAGCTTGACACAGCCTTCCATCCTTCCAAGGTCGGTAAAATGAGGACCCAGATTATTGAGATGCTGACTCTGTAAACGGCTTGGAGAGAGCTGCAAAGCAGTATATAAATCTAAGCGCTATTGCTACTTCTAGTTAGCACTATTAATGTGCTGCTGGCATTTCTATCCTTCCTTTAAGCCAGGGGCGTCAAATTCAAGGGCCGGGGACTGGATCCGGACCGTGAGGTGCTTAGATCTGGCCTGTGGAGCTACCCTGGAAACAGTGAAAGGACCAGTGCCCTCAGCCAGTAAAAACGGAGAGTAGAAGAGCTTCTTGTGGCCGTCCCAAGCTTCATTTTCACTGGTAGAGGGCTGCAGGAGGCCGTTGCAACCGAAACGGAGCTCGGGAGCCTGTTTTCGCTGGCAGAGTGTTCAAGCCACCACCGGTGCCCACGACATGAGTGACGTCAAGCTGGCCATGCCCTTACTGGCCACCCTCACCCCGCCCCTATCCCAGGTCAAACACAACCCTGATGTGGCCCTCCATGAAATCGAGTTTGACGCCCCTGCTTTAAGAAGGTGTAAGTGGGGTATCCTCCTTTAATTGTACCCCCTACTCCCCGTACACAAGCCCCCAAAGACCTTGAGAGATGGGTGGACTGAAAGGATGGTTGGATCTCAGCTTGGCGGTTGAATGGGAGAGGGACTTGAACCCGAGTCTCTTCACCCCACTTCATGGCTTCACTTCAAAATCTAAGGAGCCCATTTTGTAATCCAAGGGAAATTGAGGACCCCAAATGAAGAGAATTTAAGAACCAGGATGGGACCAGAATTCAGTCATAAAATAACCACAGTTTGTAGGGGAAAAGGAAGCACTGCAAAGCAGGGCAATTAAGTCAATGAATTAAACATTGCCATGATAAGGAAGAATGCAGAGGAACCAAAAAAAAGAGCTTTCGGGAAATCTGGGTGGCGTACGGTAAGCTGGGGCTGGAGTGGCCAAAATTAAAACAATAATTAAAATGAAGCTTAGACTTGGAAAACAATCGCAGAGTGGAGGAATGCTGTCACTTCTCCCTGAGGGACAACAACAAAAAACGACATTTTTCCAGGACCTCTGCTGCCAACAGAGAACAGCATGAGACAGAGGGAAGGGATGCCCATCGTCACAATTTCAGGGCTCCTCTAACACATAATTCCCACACAAGCAAATGCATCCTTCCTATGCAGCGATAGATGGGGAGGACTTGTAGTTTAAATTCAACCATGGTTTTACCAACACACACTTGCACACATACTAAGGAGCACCGTGTGAAGCTGATCATTCAAGAGAAGTGATACGTTCCTCAGAAGACAACTTTCCAGAACTTGGGGAATCTCTGGATGTTTGGTCACAGTCAGGGGTGGGCAGTGGTGGGATTCAAATAATTTAACAACCGGTTCTCTGCCCTAATGACCACCTAGGTAGGCGGGGCTCGGTGGTCATGTGACTGCATGGGCGTGGCCAATTCAACGTCACTCACATTGATGGGCACTTCATCTTAGCTGTTACAATGGAATAAGGGTTAACGGGAGAGGCAGTTTCTGTAAGCACAGCAATAAAAATTAGTCTAGAAACAACACCAGAATGTTTCCTTCCTGCCTTCCTTACAGGATTAGCCTTGTAAAGTGGGGAAAAACAAAACAAAATTTCTTCCAACAACCGATTCTCCGAACTGCTTAGAAAGTTAACAACCGGTTCTCCTGAATAGGTGCGAACTGGCTGAATCCCACCACTGGGATTCAGCAATGGGTTCTCTGCCCGGTTGCTGGCTGGGCATGGCCTAGTCAGCCTCCTGCACCATGGTGGGCAGAGGGACATTTTTGCCTTCCCGGCTTCTGGAGGCTTTTCTTGAGCCTCTAGGAGGGCGAAAGCTGACTCCACTGGACTCCAGAGGCCCTCCGTAGATTGGAAACAGGCCTGTTTCTGGCCTTCAAGAACATCTGGGAGGTCCATTTCCCCCTCTCCCCCGAGCCTCCGCGCAGGCCCTGCACTTATCTCACATCCAAAATGGGCCGCGTGGAGACTCCTGGGAGGAGCCAGGAAGGAGGTGATGGAAGGGGTGGGATGGTGGGGCCAGGGTTCACCAACAAAAGGGTGAACAACAAAACCGTGCCCGACTAAACCGCATCGCTGACGTCATCAACAGGGCGACAAGAGTGCAGAGACAGAAGCACGCTGTAAACCCTAAACCTAAACTTAACCCTTAACCCTAAACCTAACCCTAAACCTAACCCTAAACCTAACCCTAAACCTAACCCTAAACCTAACCCTTAACCTAACCCTTAACCTAACCCTAAACCTAACCCTAAAGCTAACCCTTACCTTAGGTTAAATCGGCTTTCTTTCGCCACACTATTTAAAGCACCCTTCTTTCTCCGCGCTGGCTGTTGTTGCCGCATTGATGATGTCAGCGACGCGGTTTAGTCGGGCGAGGTTTTGTCATTCGCCCTTTTGTCGGGTCACGGGGGCCAGTAGGGGTGAGATTTGTAGCTTCTCCAAACTGGCCATAATGTTAGCTACGGACGGAGCCGTAGCTAACATTGTGGCCCAAAAGTGTTTTTCCAAAAGTCAACTGGGCTTACAAGTAGCCTTTGACTTACAACAGTTCGTTTAGTGACTGGCCCTGAAAAAAAGTGACTTATGACCATTTTTCAGAGCTACAAGCTTTGTAGTATCTCCATGATCGTACGATCAAAATTCAGACGCTTGACAACCGACACATATTTATGACCATTGCAATATACCAGGGTCATATGACCCCTTTTGCGACCTTCCGACAAGCAAAGTCAAAAGGGAAGCCAGTTTCACTTAACAACTGGGTTATCAACTCATCAACTGCAGGGATTCACTTAACAACTGCAGCAAGAAAGGACATAAAATGGTGCAAAACTCACTCCGCAAATGTCTCGCTGAACAGCAGAAATTTTGTTTTCAATTGGGGTTGTGGAGTATCTTTTGTTTCCCGGCCCCCTCCTTTGAAAACATTTTGCCTCTCATCCAAGAAGCTTCTTCAGTTCTGACTGGAGAAAGTGAGAACTGAAGAAGTTTCTCGGATGGGAAGCAAAATGTTTTCAAAGGAAAACAACAACCAGAAGTTAAGTCCAAGTGCCTTTTGGGAAAAGCACCTTTGGGACAAACCATGACCTGGATGATTGCGAACCTTGGTAGACACGGAGCATGATGGTTCAGTGTTCTGACCCCCCTTGTCCCACACCAACCCCCACTCCGAGTCAAAGATAAGTTACGGCATTTAATTAACAGACAGACAAGTCCTTGGCAGCAACCCGGCACAGACAAGCTTGGGCAGCAATCCAGCCTGCCAAGCTCACAGTAATGTTCTCCGACATTCGTTCCTGCGTTGACTTCTGCAAGAGGGGCGTGTGCACAAGCAGTCTTTTTATAGTCTGGAGAGGAACCTAATGACCACCAGCTGAGTGCAATTACCTCCTGTACTTGTGCAACTGTTCCTGACGCCTATTAGCTCTTCGATGCCGGGCATCCAGGAACAATTCACTGCTGGCGTCCGGCTCACTCTCGTCTCCTCCCCACTGGTCCAAGGCTCAGGTGCCTCCTGGTGGCCAACCAGCCTCTCTGCGCCCTGCTTGGAGTCGGAACCCTGTCCAGGTCCTCCACATCCTCCAGAGCCGACTCATAGGGCCCCTCGCTGTCAGAGTCTGGTGGCAGCTCCAACGGCTCCTGCTGGGCCACAACAGTTCATTGTGTGTGATGGGGTTCATTCAATAAGCCATGATGGAAACCTGCCAAACGTAGCACATTGTGCAACTAGAACATGGGGAAAACCCAATGATTTCTCCACTTCTCACTCGCTTCCCAGTTCATGCCTGCTTTCCTGGAACCGAAAGGGAATTTCAGACTTGAGAATCCTTGAGGAGATGGAGATGACGCCAGATGTCTACCTTCTCCATGCCCTGGAGAAAAGGTGTGGAAGACGCTTCTGAAGAAGACTAGAGCAAGGAAGAGCAAATGGGATGCAGGAAGAAGACCAGGCCGTTCTCCAAGCAGAAAGGCCCAGCTGCTTGGTTTATAAGTTGAAGACTTCCTGTATTCCATAACTGAGCGAAATACGTTTGAACCCGATTCTCTTCGTGTATTTATCCATTTTAACATTTCTTATTGCAGAGTTTTCTCCTAAAGTGTCTTTTATTGCTTGTATCAGGCCAAGGATGAAAAGATTGGGCATGCAGAAATAGGTCTACCTTAGGAGACTATAATTCAATATATAGCCTGATTTAAATAACTGCTTTGATAATTTGTTGTTGTTTGTTAGTTGCGAAGTTGTGTCGGACCCATCGTGACCCCATTGACAACGTTCCTCCAGGCCTTCCTCTCCTCTACCATCCTCCGGAGTCCATTTAAGCTCACGCCAACTGCTTCAGTGACTCCATCCAGCCACCTCATTCTCTGTTGTCCCGTTTTTCTTTTGCCCTCAATATTTCCCAGCATGGGACTCTTCTCCAGTGAGTCCTTCCCTCTCATTAGGTGGCCAAAGCACTTGAGTTTCCTCTTCAGGACCTGGCCTTCTAAAGAGCAGACAGGGTGTATCTCCTCTAGGACTGACCGGTTGGATGGCCTTGCAGTCCAAGGGACTCGCAGGAGTCTTTTCCAGCAGCAGAGTTCAAAGGCCTCCATTCTTTGGCACTCAGCCTTCCTTATGGTCCAACTTTCACAGCCATCCATTGCAACTGGGAAAACCACAGTCTTGACTATACGCACTTTTGTTGGCAGGGTGATGTCTCTGCTTTTTAGTATTACCTTGACAATATGTACATTTAAAGTTTGAAGCTGCTCATTCTTCAAGTTCTCTAGTATCTCAAATTCAACCCTAACCCTTAATTAGGCCACCAAAAATGTTTAAGACCAATCATTTAATACTTTGTTTACATTTTTTTTTGGAGGAAAAAAGAGAGTACAGCTAGTCTTTAATTTACGACCACAGTTGAGCTCAACATTTCTGTTGGTAACTGAGACATTTGTTAGGTGAGTTTTGCCCCCTTTTACAACTTTTCGCGCCACAGTTGCTAAGTGAATCACGGCAGTTGATAAGGTAGTAACCCGGTTGTTAAGTGAATCGGGCTCCCGCATTGAGTTGGCTTGTCAGAAAGGTCGCAAAAGGGGATCCCGTGACCCTGGGACACTGCAACCCGTCGTAAATATGAGTCATTTGCCAAGTGTCTGAATTTTCATCACGTGATCATGAGGCAAAGGTCATAACTGTGAAAAATGTTCATAAGTTACATTTTTCCATCCCATCGTAACTTTCAACCATCATTAAATGAACTCTTGTAAGCCAAGCCTGTATAACTTCAATAACATTGTTATTTCACTGAAATTACAGCCAGTAGCATAAAAATCCTTGTTGCATTTTAAAGCCCATCATATATGAAGTATAATTTCTGTATTTTAAATTGCAGACATTACTATAAGAATCTTCTTTTACGATTTATACTGTATTTATTGTTATGGACATCCCTATCAAAAGTGGGTTGCTGCTGGTTCGGCCCAGTTTGGCTGAACCGGTCGTGGCGGCGGCAGGAGGGTCCGCCTACCCGCCCGGACGCTTTGGCGCATGCGCAGAAGCGTTGCGCATGAACAATCCGGTAGTAAACCGGTTAGCAACCCACCATTGATCCCTATATTACCATATTTTTAGGACTATAAGATGCACCTTTTTCCCTTAAAAAAGAGGGTGAAAATCTGGGTGCATCTTATACACTGAATACAGCATGTTTTGCCTCCCGAAACCCTGCCCACTTCACCAAAATGGCCGTGCATAGCCTTTAGGAGGCTTCCAGAGTGCTCCTGGGGGCTGGGGAGGGCAGAAATGACAGAAAAATAGGCCATTTTTTGCTCAATTTTGCCTGCCTCCCAGCTCCCAGGAGCACCCTATAAGCCTCCTAAAGGCTATGCATGCTCTCTTTTTGAAAAAAAAAATGGGCCTGTTTTCACGGAAAACCAACCGTTTTTTGGAGGTCTGCAGAATGCAAAAACTTTTTTTTAAAAATTTGCCTCTTCAAAATCTTGGTGCATCTTATACTCCGGTGCCTCTTATACTCCAAAAAATATGGTACATGGAGTTTAACAATGACTGGCAGATTTTAAAACAGCCCAGTATATTCAGTATAATTAAACAAATATTATATTGTAAGCCACCCAGAGTCATTTTAACAGTGAGATGGGTGACATAAAAAGGTAAACTAGCAAATAAATGAAATATTGAAAACTTTAACCTAATTCTGTGTTTGTAAACTGCCTGTTCGTCTACTTTGTTTTATTTTCTCTCTCTCCTTGCTTCCTTTATATGCGTCTTTTCCTTTTTTTTCTTTCTCCTTTTCTTAATAAAAATAAAATAATAAAAAGAGAAGTTATAGTCCTATTAACACCTGCCTGGAAAGACGAAGGTTACATATTTTTTAGCATCCTGTAAACCTTTCTCTTAGGCAGCTCAACTTAAGGGATTATTGTTGGTTTCATTCACCCAAAGTAAAACCCCTTTTGCAATTCCGAAGTTGTGAGAGGCGAGATGCTAAATTCTGATTTTCATCAGCCAATTAACAGAGGCAAGCCCAGATTAGTAGCAAAACCTGTTTCCCAACTGGTGCTGTTGGCCAAACGAAAATAGGTTCTACATGAAACTCTTTTTTCTATGTTAATGTGCGTGAGTTCCGTTTCGGACATTGCAAAATGAAATAAAGGTAGCCCATGATTTGTGACAACGGAACCTCAAATTTTCATTGCTTTTTTTAAAAAAAATAATTTTATTTTTATATAAACAATCCATTTTCCATTAACCAGTGTGTCAT
The DNA here is from genome assembly GCF_009769535.1 of Thamnophis elegans. Taxonomy (NCBI): domain Eukaryota; kingdom Metazoa; phylum Chordata; class Lepidosauria; order Squamata; family Natricidae; genus Thamnophis; species Thamnophis elegans. The sequence continues at coordinate 76,027,576 of NC_045547.1, forward strand.
CTGGGTACAAATATCTTGTGCCAACATTAAAATATACAATCTTATTCATTATTTAATCCCGTCTTGTCTTAATTTCCAATACCTTAAGTATCTAATATTATAACAATCACTGTGATTTATTTAACTTTAATAGTTATGTGCTAGAGCACCCAAAAAACCACCTGAAAACGGCCCAAAAACGGCCCGAAAAATGGCCTGAAATGGCCAAAAAATGCCCCCCAAATAGGCATGGGTACGCCAGCCAGCTGGTCTTCTGGTTTCTGGCACTTTGGCACACGCACATGCATTCCGGTTTTGCCACTCAGTGATGAAAAGGTTTGCCATCACTGCTCTAGAAGATAACATTACAACCTCAATATTTTTACTTTTACACAGCAGCATACACTAGCCATTTCGAGAACAATGAACCTATCTAATTAGCAAAAACAAAATCAAAGTTTTGGCTACCAAATGAGAAGGAAGGACTCCCTGGAGAAGAGCCTAATGCCAGTCAGTCGTAGAGGAGATCCACCCTGACTGCTCTTTAGAAGGTCAGATCCTGAAGAGGAAACCCAAAGACTTTGGCCACCTAATGAGAAGGAAGGACTCACTGGAGAAGAGCCTCAATGCTGGGAACAATTGTGGGCAAAAGAAGAAGAGGACGGCAGAGAAGGAGGTGGCTGGATGGAGTCACCGAAGCAGTCGGCGTGGGCTTAAGTGGACTCCGGAGGATGGTAGAGGACAGGAAGGCTTGGAGGAATGTGGTCCATGGCACCTTGATGGGTCGGACATGACTTCACAACTAACAACAACAACAAAATCAAAGTTTCATTTTTTCACTTTCACCGCAAGCCCAAAATCCGGACACATTTTCCAAACAGCAACGAGGTTAAATATATTCCCTTCTCAGGATAAAAGAACCCATTTCACCCTCTCTGTAAGACAGTTGTTAAGTGAATCTTGTCTCCCCATCGTCTTTGCTTGCCGGAAGTTCGCAATAGCAGATCACGTGACCTCGGGACGCAGCAACCATTCATAAATGCAATTCAGCGGCCAGGCGTCTGAATTTTGATCGGGCCGACGCAACCCAGGTCATACAATAAGCATGAGAAATGGTCACAAGCCACTCATTTCAGGGCCGTTGTAATTTCAGTCACTAAACAATTTTTTTTTATGTTGAGGACTATCTGTAATGAACTCTGCAGAAATGGGAGGGGTGGCAGTGGTGGGATTCAGCTAGTTCACACTTATTCGGGAGAACCAGTTGTTAACTTTCTAAGCAGTTCAGAGAATTGGTTGTTGGAAGAAATCTCCTTTGTTCTTTCCCACTTTACAGGGCTAATCCTGTAAGGAAGGCAGGGAGGAAACATTCTGGTGTTGTTTCTAGCCTAATCTTTATTGCCCTGCTTACCGAAACTGCCTCTCCGGTTAGCCTTTATTACATTGTAACAGCTAAGGCGAAGCGCCCATTGACGGGAGTGACGTTGAGTTGGCCACGCCCACCCAGTCACATGACCACCGAGCCACACCTACCCAATTGGTCATTAGGGCAGAGAATCTGGTTGTTAAATTACTTGAATCCCACCACTGGAGGGGGGCGGGATATAACTGGCATGAACGAAGGAAGATGGCAGGAGGGCGTTTTGGAGGCCCAGCTATAAAAGCAATTAATAAAAGCTGAAGAATTTACAAGTGGGGGATATTCTATGTTTTGATAAGGCCGCTTCCTTCCTGTTTTTTTTCCTACTTCTTTTAAAAAAGTGCAAGCTTGCCTTCCTGCCGTTTGAAGAGCTTGCGGTCAGTAATGGGAGCTGGGAGATTTCTTCATAGAAAACACTCCTCTTTATAAAATGAATGCTTTCACGGGATTAAATAATGAAGGGGTGGGAAAGCAATCTATGCAGTTTCCACGCCACCATTAACCTTTCTCAGATAATAGCTTTGGGGCAGCAGCCGACAAACAGCCCTTTGGCACTGAACGGTTTTTAACAGCATGAGAAAATATATTCTGTCCGTCCAGGCAGTAATGCCTGATAGAACCGATTATTAGGGCTGAGCGGAAAATTTTTCAAAATCGTTAAGATTAAAAAGCAAAACTTCACCTAATTGAGTATTGCCTCCCAATTTCAAGAGGAACAATTCGTTTAGTTTATGCCGTGCAGTACCACCAGCAGGTACCGGAAATTTGAAATAAACTCTGCTGATTAAAGTGTAGGTTGAATAGTTTTAAGATCCTAATTAATTTAATATCCCCTGGTTTCCCACATGCACACACAAAAAAATCTACACCACAGCTTGTTGCTTAATTAAACAAGCGTGTTGTTTTGTTAAAATTAAAAATACTCAGGATTTTAAAGTATACATCTGATTGAACGTACAGCAGGGGGTAGGGTCAAAGTTCAACTCTTATTGAGCCTCTGCTGAGTGGAATTTCCATTGGTTTTTTATGCTGCTTGCTTCTAAGTTTTAAGCAATAGTGATTAGACTTATATATCTCTTTGTGGTGATTTACAGCACTCTCTGAGCGGTTTATAATATCAGCGTATTGCCTCTCAACAATCTGGGTCCTTATTTTACCCACCTCGGAAGGAGGGAAGGTTGAGTCAACCTTGAACTGGTCAGGATCGAACTCTTGGCTGTTGACAGAGTCAGCCTGCAATACTGCATTCTAACCACTGCGCCACCACAGTTTAGATAGCAGTAGCAATAGTGCTTAGAACTCTATACCGCTCCCTAGTGTTTACTACACCCTCTGAGCAACTTACAAATATCAACATATAACCCCCAACAATCTGGGTCCTCATTTTACCCACCTTGGAAGGATGGAAGGCTGAGTCAACCTTGAGCCACTCAGGATTGAACTCCTGGCTGGGGGCAGAGTTAGTCTGCAATACGGCATTCTGTCAGAGTTTTGGCAGCGTGACTATTATTATGAGTTAAACCCAGGAGCAAAACACAGTCCAGTGCCTTTATACAGTTAATAGTGGTTTATATACAAATATATACAAACATATACATGGAGATAAATCCCTTACCACTCAGCTACGAACACAAGGAGAGAAATGAGATACACGACAAGAGAGAGAAAAACGCCTTCTAATGGCCACCTATATATAGACACATCTTAAAAAGGGTAAATGACTTGTGTGGACCCTATCAGAGTCTTAAAGAGGCTATGCCTAGTTTGCTGAATCATCCTCATTGCATCAGTTTACAGATTACAACCTTACATCAGCTGGCAGCTATTAAATCCTCATTACCTGACACATTCTAATCACTGCGTCTACGAAACCTGTCAATTACCAGCAAGAGCAAGGGAGGTTCAAAATGGTGGGGGGTTTCCCTGAGCTATCCCAGGCCCGTTTTCAATCTTACCTCCCACAGCACAGATCAAAATCAAGATTTAACAGATCCCTCTGAATGTGTTCACCTTTGCACTGAATCTGAGACGTTAGATGGCTTTAAGAAATGAAGAAGTAGACCGAAACCTGGGATCTCCTCCATCAACAAAGGACAACTATTTTCTCCTGAGTTTCACCTGATTTAAGGGATCCCTCTGAATGTGTTCACCTTTGCACTGAATCTGAGACGTTAGATGGCTTTAAGAAATGAAGAAGTAGACCGAAACCTGGGATCTTCTCCATCAACAAAGGACAACTATTTTCTGCTGAGTTTCACCTTCCACCATCTGCTGAAGCGAACTGGCCAAGCCAGGTTGGGGCTTCCCTTTCACTCTTTCTGCTAAGCTTCTTCCTTTCCACCCAAGACAAAATTTGGTGTGTACTAAATGCCTTTGTGAGTTATATTTGAAAGCTGTGTAAGAATGGGATAATAGTCGGCCAAAGACTTCACACGATTCTCAAATCTCATGTTGGAAAAGCCAGACCTACAAGTAGTACCAGTCAGTCTTCCTTCACCTATATCAAGCCACGTGGAAGTTACAAGCAAAAGAAGAGTGGGTCAACCTCTTTTCCAAAGCCCCAGAAGGCAGGTCAAGAAGCAATGGATGGAAAGTAACCAAGGAGAGACGCAACCTGGAATTAAGGAGAAACTTCCTAATAGTGAGGACAATTAACCAGTGGAACAGCTTGCCTCCAGAAGTTGTGGGTGCTTCATCACTGGAGGTTTTTTAAGAAGAGACTGGGCAGCCATTTGTCTGAAATGGTATACGGTCTCTTGCTAGAGCATGGGGTTGGTCTAGATGACCTCCAAGGTCCTTTTCCAACTCTGGTGATGCTCTAAGAGTTCTGAATTATAGAAAAATATAGCATCCTGGAGAACTTAAGTCCATAAAGCGAAATGTCCCCATGTTTGAGAATTATGATCCATGTATTGTGAGGGTCGATGCGCATTGTGGAAAGAAACCTTTTGACAGGTAAAGCTAAAGGTTCCCCTCACACATATGTGCTAGTCGTTCCCAACTCTAGGGGGCAGTGCTCATCTCCGTTTCAAAGTCAAAGAGCCAGTGCTGTCTGAAGATGTCTCTGTGATCATGTGGCCGGCATGACTCAACGCCGAAGGCGCACCTTCCCACCAAAGGTGGCTCCTATTTTTCTACTTGCATTTTTACGTGCTTTCGAACTGTTAGGTTGGCAGAAGCTGGGACAAGTCACGGGAGCTCACTCCGTTACGCAGCGCTAGGGATTCGAACCGCCGAGCTGCCAACCTTTCTGATCAACAAGCTCAGCGCCTTAGCCACTGAGCTAACTACACTGCTGTAATTTTACCAATAGCAATAGCAGTTAGACTTATATACTGCTTCATAGGGCTTTCAGCCCTCTCTAAGCGGTTTACAGAGTTTCTGCTCAACAAAATTGCAGGTCCCGATGGGTCAGGTCAATCCAGCCACAAACATACAAGACCTTTTCAAGTATAGTGTAGCCTTTATTGTCTTTGTACATATGTGTACACAACGAAATTGGTTTTTGCCTCACTGGTGCAATCCATGACAACCAATACAAGCAATATAAATAGTACAGAGGCTAATCCCTTTGCAAGTAATTAGGAGAGGGGGAAGGAGAAGAAGGAAAAGGAAGGAAGGAGAACCTATTAAAGAAGCCCAGAAAACAGTTTCAGACGAACTGGGCAAAGTGGAGTGGTCACAACTCAAGCTTTCAAAAGCTCTGTCCCATCACACACAATAGCAATAGCAATAGCAATAGCAATAGCAATAGCAGTTAGACTTATATACCGCTTCATAGGGCTTTCAGCCCTCTCTAAGCGGTTTACAGAGTCAGCATATTGCCCCCAACAACAATCCGGGTCCTCATTTTACCCACCTCGGAAGGATGGAAGGCTGAGTCAACCCTGAGCCGGTGAGATTTGAACAGCTGAACTGCAGTCAGCTGAAGTAGCCTGCAGTGCTGCATTTAACCACTGCGCCACCTCGGCTCAGGGGTTGATGACACCTGTTCCATCTCTGCTTCCCATAAATCAATGGCTTCCCACTCCTACTGCCAACTGCGAGAAAGGGCTCATTGTGAGCTATCTGGTTGAGTTCCCTATCATCTATCTATTCACTCAGCCCCAGTTGTCTATTCTGGTCTACGGTTGACAAGTCAGTTTCTGACAGCATGGAAACAGAGCCCAGCCCCACCCAGGGAGCCGAGGGCAGGCAGAGACAAGTTTTCAGAGACACCCACATTCTCTGGCAATCCCTTTTCCTTTGCTCCACTGTGAAAGGGAGACTTAAGGAACGTGAAAAGATACACTTGGCCAACCCGAACTTGAGCCTTATCTGCAAGTACTGGCTTCTTCCGTGGAATGCATTTCGCTTCTGTTTGTCCTAGGAAAGGAAAAACACAATCCGGCAGGAATCCAAGGCCTTCCGGGACCACCCACACTTCTCCAGTCAACCAAGATGATTGAAGGCCTGGAGATTAAAACATATGAAGAAGAATGCTTGCAGGAGTTGGGTTTGGCTAGACTAGAGCGGTGATGGCGAATCTTTTTCCAAAAGTGCCAAAATCGGAGGGAGCGCAGGGGAGGGGAGGTGCGCGGGCATGCCACACCCATAATGCTATGCGTGTGACACACACCCCCTCTGCTTTCGGCACACTTTTTCACCTTCCCCAGGCTCCAGAGGCTTTCTAGGAGCCTGGGGAGTGTGAAAACAGCCTCCCCCTGCCCCGGACACTTCAAGAACTTCCCTGAAGCCTCCGGAGGGTGAAAAATGGACCTACGGAGAACCTGAAAGTTCGATAATGGTGACTTCCGGTTTGTCCGTAGGGGCGATTTTCAACCTCCGGAGCCTTCAGGGAAGCTCCTGAGGGCGAAAAACAGTCCTACAAGCAAACCAGAAGTCCGCTCCCAAACTTCCAGTTTGCCCATAGGGCCAGTTTTTTGCACTCCGGAGGCTTCCAGAGGGTGAAAAATGCCCTCAAAAGAAGGGCGAAGTCATCTGGCCAGCGCCCGCATGTGCGCTGGCCAGCTGACAGGGCAGCACCTCGTGTGCCCTAACAAATAGTTCTGCGTGCCATCTATGGCATGGGTGCCATAGTTCGCCATCACCAGTCTAGAGAAAGGAAGGACTAGGGAGGGACACAAGAGCAATATTCTAATATTTGAGGGGTTGCCCTAGTGGTGAAATCTATTTTTTTTTTTTTTTGGCTACTGGATCTGTGGGCGTGGCTTGATATGTGAGAGGGTTCATGTGACCGGGTGGGTGGGGTCAACTATTTTCCACTTTTTAAAACATTTTTTTCTGCCGTTTCGGGCGAATAGGCAAGGGGAAAAATGCTTTAAAAAGCTTTGAAGGATCTCGGAAGCTTTTTTTTTTTACTATTTCACCCCTGGGCTGCCCGCAAAGAAGAAGGGGGTCAACCTATTCCCCTAAAGCACCAGAAACAATGGGTGGAAACTCATCAGGGAGAGAAGCAACGTGGAATTAAGGAGAAACTTCCTAACAGTGAGAGTAATTCACCAGTGAAAGGGCTTGCCTTCAGAAATTGTGGGTGCTTCATCATTGGGGTTTTTTAGGAAGAGACTGGACAGCCCTGTAGGAAGTTAGCACCCACCCCCCTCCTAGAAAAATGATATATTCTAGGAAATATTAAAAGGGCAGAATGTTATATTTCCCTGGATGAGAAATGGAGAAGCATGTTTTTTTAGCCAGGAAGCAGACTCACTCCTAAAAGCTCCCATGCTCCTCAATAGCCCACAGCAGATGTCCGAACTTAGGAGATAAAGAGATAGCTAGGTCTATTCATAGGCAAATGCTCACACCCGAGATCCAGTAAAGGTAGGAGTAACCCTCCACCCATCTCACCACATGGCACCTATGGAAGGTTACATCACCTAGCAAGGCTCAACCAAGCCTGGGACTCAGGACAGCCTGCAGAGTTGCCCCTGCATGGCCCCATGGGACTCTGGCAGCCAATCAGAATAGAAGCTCAAATTCAAAAGCCCAGAGAGGGCATAAAACCCAGAGACTATCAGCATCTCTTCCCTTTTTTTCCCCTTCACCCAACATCTTCAAGGCACGGGATCCTGTCCACCATTAAAACCATCTTTCCAAACAGCCGCCATGTTTCCAGTGTCTTTCTCCCCACTTGGAACTGAACCCAGAAGGATGTTTCTTCCAACAGCCCTTTGTATGAAATGGTATAGGGTCTCCTGCTCAAACAGGGGGTTGGGCTAGAAGACCTCTGATGTCCCTTCTGGCTCTATCCCGATTGAATGGAACCGAAACGTCAGTACACACTGTATAATAAGTTCTGTATCGGAGTCAAATCTTGAGTCCTTCTCTGGTGCTTTCCCCGTCTCTACCTGGAGGGAGATTCCTTCAACCAGAAAAGTCACTTTGTGTACAAGTTAGGTAATCTCCCCATCTGATTAATGCTGGAAGCAGAAGCAGAAAATTTCACAGAGGGTGGAAAATTCTAGAACAACTTAGTTGAGGGCAATTTTCTCACGACTCAAAAACCTTCCATGTCTCTTTCAGAAAAGCAAATGAGCATTAATATCCATTCTAGATGAAGTAAAGCATATTACAGAATACTCCCCATTTTTTCCCTGGGGGTTCAGCAATCATTGGGGAGTTGACACAAAGGAAAGTCACAATCCCTGGTATGCCCTAATATGGGAGGAGGCATACTGCTTCCATTCTCTGTCTATCGGCTCGTCACAAGAGACCATCCAGACAGAAACCCAATATTTTTACTGTTGCCTTTGTTACATTTGTGTTGTATTTGTGCTGATAAATAAATAAAGGGAGACTAGTATAGATCTATTTCAAGCTATTTAGCTCTCATTAGCTAGCCATACCCTTACTGGGATTCGAACCTGGGCTGTATTACATATTAGGCAGATGTGTTAACCGCTAAGCCACAAGGTTCTCCTCCTGCTATCAGCTGAGCCAGGGAAATAGGTATGTAATTAGAGTCACAACCCCTAGTATGCCCTAATATGGGAGGAAGCTTACTGCTTCCATTCTAAAGGCAACAGTAAAAATATTGGGTTTCTGTCTGGATGGTCTCTTGTGATGAGCTGATAGACAGAGAATGGAAGCAGTGAGCTTCCATATTTTTCAGAGACACCCACCCATATATATTCTTAAAGCAAAGGTGAGGCAAAACCCAATAGACAACACCAAGATACACAATTCCGTGGTACAGAGCAGAAGGCCGAACCCAAAGTGCCATCCACACACTTAGAAATGGAAGCAGGAAGTCCTTGTTGCAAGCAGGCCTCTTCACAATTAGCTGTGTTTTCCAGCGATTTTAACAACTTGAAAAGAATTCCAGAGGCCTCCTCCAACAGCGAGGTCACAAGCCCATACTGTCATTATTAGACAGTATGTCTAAAGACTTTGGTGGGGTTTCCATAATACACAGTTGAAGAACAAACCCTCATTTGTGGATTGACCCCAACAGTGAATAAGCTAGCCAATATCTGGATCTATCTATCTAGAGCACTTTCTTACTCTGGGTGAGTTGTAGAGTCAAGGCCATGAGCAACCCAATCAGTAGGGCCAATCCTGGAGGAGGAGGTGCGGATAGATGGGGCCTGGAGGAGCTCCTCAACCAACCAACAATTCAATCAATCAATCAATCAATCAATCAACTAACTAATCAACCAACCAACCAACCAACCAACCAACCAATCAATTCTTTATTGGGGTCAGGAACCAGCGTACAACCAAGGAGAACATCAAAACAGAAGCATCTGACCCCAGAAGTATATAAGAAACATTGCTTTGGATTACTTCCTGTGTTTGGCCATAAATCCTTTTCTTGCTTTAAACAACCGAGAAGACCAGGCCAGGGGTTCCCACTGTGAAGCCCACGCCCCACAGTGGGGGAAGGGGGATATTTGATTTTTAATGGGGGCAATTTGAACCTTGTTTAAACCAAGTTAATGGCCTTTTAAGCTTCCTCCGTGTGAGTCGAGTTCACTTTTTATAGTAAAATAATTATATGCCACGGGAGGGGCATCGGGATTTTAGAGGTGCTTAGGTGGGGCATGGCCAACAGAAGGTTGGGTACCACTGGATTATCTGACTATCCATTATCCACATCTTAACCTTGGTCCATGATCGGCTCGAGAGGGGCCAGAGGTAGCCACCACACACAAGCCAAATACGGCAGCCACAACTCCATCAAACTGGAAGTGATGCCAGGGGGGGAGAAAGAAAGGAGGGCTTCATTGATGAAGCCCATCTTCACTTTTTCTCCATCTTCACTTTTTTGACTCCCTGGGAGAAGGACTTTATCCCCAAACAAGCTGGGGTCTTTAACCCCCCCCCCCTCATTTTTTTTTCATTTTTCTCACCCCGTCTCTGTATATATATTCCAAATTACTACATTATTTTTGTCCCCCAGCGGTGGAGGAGTGGCAAAGACGGGCAGGCTGCCACCCAGACCCCAACCCCTCCTCCCAAAAGACCCCAACCCCATGGGGGATCCACCTGCGAAGCCACTCCTTCGTCAATCCACCTTTTTTTCTCTTCCTACTTTTGCAGCGGGCGGGGGGGGGGGGCTCGGGAGGGAGTTTTCGGACGATCCCGCCGTGCCTTGGTTTTCCTCTGGCTCAGGATTCGGGCACGGCTGGCATTTATTTCCCCCGGGGTCGCCAGAACGACTTAAATCCAGCGGGCCTCTTTTTCCTGCATCCCCGCCCAGCCTCGCAACTACTGGCCCCCTCCTCAAATTCCAAAGCGACTCAGAAAACCCCTGACCCTACCCAGCCACTCACCCCGCCCTCCCCGACGCCGCTGGCGGAACAGCCCCTGCTGGCGGCTGCTCTTACCTGGCGGGCCAGGTATGCGGGAGACCCCCAAAAGGGCAGGCTGACCTTTTCCCGACGGGAAAGCTCTGCCCCCACCCACCCACCCAAGCTGCTTAAGGCCCAAGCAATAGGAAAGCAATAGGGTCTCCTGACTAAGCAGGGGGCTGGACTAGAAGACCTCCAAGGTCCCTTCCACCTCGATTCTGATTGACTCCCTCTCCCCCCGAGGCTCTCTGCACCTGCTCAGAGACCTTCCCCTACGCAGGAGCCCGGAGACCCTTAAACACCAAGCGATAGGGAAGCAATAGGCTCTCCTGCTTGAACAGGGGGCTGGACTAGAAGACCTCCAAGGTCCCTTCCAGCTCGATTCTGATTGACTCCCTCTCCCCCGAGGCTCTCTGCACCTGCTCAGAGACCTTCCCCTACCCAGGAGCCCGGAGACCCTTAAACACCAAGCGATAGGGAAGCAATAGGCTCTCCTGCTTGAGCAGGGGGCTGGACTAGAAGACCTCTAAGGACCCTTCCAGCTCGATTCTGATTGACTCCCTCTCCCCCCGAGGCTCTCTGCACCTGCTCAGAGACCTTCCCCTACCCAGGAGCCCGGAGACCCTTAAGCACCAAGCGATAGGGGAGCAATAGGCTCTCCTGCTTGAGCAGGGGGCTGGACTAGAAGACCTCCAAGGTCCCTTCCAGCTCGATTCTGATTGACTCCCTCTCCCCCGAGGCTCTCTGCACCTGCTCAGAGACCTTCCCCTACCCAGGAGCCCGGAGACCCTTAAGCACCAAGCGATAGGGGAGCAATAGGCTCTCCTGCTTGAGCAGGGGGCTGGACTAGAAGACCTCCAAGGTCCCTTCCAGCTCGATTCTGATTCACTCCCGCTCCCCCGAGGCTCTCTGCACTTGCTCAGAGACCTTTCCCTACCCAGGAGCCCGGAGACCCTTAAGCACCAAGCGATAGGGGAGCAATAGGCTCTCCTGCTTGAGCAGGGGGCTGGACTAGAAGACCTCCAAGGTCCCTTCCAGCTCGATTCTGATTGACTCCCTCTCCCCCCGAGGCTCTCTGCACCTGCTCAGAGACCTTCCCCTACCCAGGAGCCCGGAGACCCTTAAGCACCAAGCGATAGGGGAGCAATAGGCTCTCCTGCTTGAGCAGGGGGCTGGACTAGAAGACCTCCAAGGACCCTTCCAGCTCGATTCTGATTCACCCCCTCTCCCCCGAGGCTCTCTGCACTTGCTCAGAGACCGCCCCCCTACCCAGGACCTTCGGAGCCCCCGTTTTTTAAAGGATCGGGGGGGACAACGCAACGGAGACTCTCCCCACCCGCCACACCTGCGTAGGTCTGCCCACCTACCCAGAAGACGAAATTGAAGCCGAAGAGCAGGTATTTGATGCACTTGGTGCCTCCTTTGACCGGCATCGCGCCAGGCGAGGCGGAGGATGGAGCGGTGGAGAAAGGGGGCGAGAAAGGGGCGCTGGCCCGGGCGAAGTGGCGGCGGCGGCTTTGCTGATCAGCGGGACGGCGGAGTTGACAGCGGTCCTTCTCTCTTTCTCTCTCTCTCTCTCTTTCTCTCTCTCTCTCTTTCTCTGTCTCTCTCTTCCTTTCTTTCCCAGCAGATGCTCGCGCTGGCCCTTCCCGGAGTCGAAGCCTCGCCCCAGCTTCTGCCACAGCCCAGCCCCGCCTTGCCCTGCCCTCCGCCTCTTTCCCCCCGCCAGAGCTCCGATCCTGGCCGGCCCTCCTCCTCCTCCCTCCTTCCGAGAGCCACACCTTAGGGCCGGGCCGGGAAGGGGGCCAAGCACGTGGTCTCTAAGCGGGATTTCCACCACCCCCCCCTCTTTCTCCTCCTCCCCTCCTCTCCTCTGCTGCCGTATCCAAAGAGGGAAGAGCCCAATAAGGGCTCCCTTTCTTTTTTTCTTTTCTTTTTTTAAATTTTAAAACTTTATTAAAAACATTTCAACGTTCAAAAAAACAGCAGCAATTCCAATCATTCCTATCAGTGTCATTCACACGAGCATATTTACTAACTATACAGCCTACTATAACTATGCATGATATATACAATTAAATTAGAGCAATATTTACAGCTCTTTCGATATGTATCTTACATATTCCTTATGCGTTAGCTTTACCGCTGCCTTCCTATATCCCAGATTTTATAGAATTCCGATTCTTCTCTCTCCTTTATTTTTTTATTTTTTTATTTTTTTTAAAAAACGGGGTTTAAGTTTTATTTTCACAAGCTAGGTGAAATCACTACCCCGGATAGCTTCAATTCAGCCTTATTATCTGAAATTCTGTTTTTTTTAAAATAACTTTATTAAGTTTTTATAAAAACATTAAAAAACAAAACACAAATTTCCACTCACTACACAGAGTCCATATCAGTATCGTTGATATCATTCTCCATCAGCTTCTGCAGCCCTCCGTTTGTCCATGGTGAGAATTGAAATATCCTTCCATTTTTGTTCATACTGTTTTGCTGCTCTCAATATAACTAAGATCAAAGTTCAAAAACTTTCCCTCCAAGTCTTTTTCCCATTAAACCCAAAAGAAAAGTTTCTGGTTTCATCTTAAATCTCCATTTTAATACTTTTCTCTATGACTCTTACTGCAAAATGTCTTTGCTTTATCACATGTCCACCATAAATGATAAAATGTCCCTTCTTTGCTTTTACATTTACATTCCAACCAGGGGTGGGTTTCTCGCCCCGTTCCAACCGGATCGGTTGGAACGAGGCCGGCGGCGTCCTCACGCACGCACGCGGCGCGCGCATGCACGCGGCGTCCTCGCGCATGCACGCGGCACGTGTGTGCACGCATGCGGCGCGCGCATGCGTATTAGCGTCTGCGCGATGCTCCAGCTGCTCCTGGAGGATCGCGCAGGCGTTCTGCGCATGCGTGGAAAGCGCGAAATTCAAAAAAACCGGGTAAGGAGCGGGCGCGGGTGTGCGGGCGCGCGCGGGCGCGGGGGGGTCTTCGCCGTTCCCGGAAGTTACTTACTTCCGGGTTCGGCGACCAACCGGATCGCAGGGACCGGTGCGAACCGGTTGAAACCCAGCCCTGATTCCAACGTTCTTTGGAAATACCTTTATACATTCTAGACCAGTGGTTCTCAACCTTGGCCACTTGAAGATGTCTGGACTTCAACTCCCAGAATTCCCCAGCCAGCGAATGCGAATGCTGGCTGGGGAATTCTGGGAGTTGAAGTCCAGACATCTTCAAGTGGCCAAGGTTGAGAAACACTGTTCTAAATAACTTATCTGGTGTTAAATACCAGCAATACATCATCTTACAGAAATTTTCTTTTAAATGAAAGTATTTCATATTTATGAGTGGACAGGTGATTTACCTTCAGAGGTTTGACAAGTGACTCACATTTATGACGGTTGCAGTGACCTGGAGTCACATGATCCCCTTTTGCGACCTGACCAGCGAAATCGAATGGGGAAGCCAGATTCGCTTAACGACTGTGTAACTAATTGAACAACTGCAGTGACTCACTTAACAATTGTGGCAGATAAACTCGTAAAAGGGTACTAAATGCACTTAGCAAATTGCTCACTTAGCGACATACATTTTGGCCTCAATTGTGGTCATGAGCCGAGGACTTCCTGTAACAGAATACCGGCAGTCCTCAATTTACGACCTCAACTGAGCCGAACATTTCTGTTTGATAAGTGAAACATATGTTAAATGAATTTTGCCCCATGACTTTTCCTGCTGCTGTTATTAAGTGAATTGCTGCAGTTGTTAAGTTAGTGATGTCAACTCTCAACGTTGTCATAGTAAGAGAAGGAGGGGGAGTGCATTCCTCGCACACTGTCGGCTGAAGTCAGATCTCAGATTACTGCAGCAGGCTTGGGAGGGGTGCATCTCATTGGGGGAATGTGATTTATGACACAGACTGAGCGGAGGGAAGGAACAGGGTTAAAGATCAACTATAACTCAAACAAAGCTTAGACTTGGCTGTGAAGAGATCTTGCCTAAGATGTTCCTAATAAATGACTAGTTTTGTATTGAAATTTACTTGATACTCATGAATCAATTAGGGCATTTTTAGGAAACCTTACAGACAGTCAGGTCTAAGCTTTTTTTTGAGTTATAGCCAAACTTTAACTTCCCTCCCCTCAGTCTGTGTCATTAATCACATTCCCCCAATGAGATGCACCCCTCCCAAGCCTGTTGCGGTAACCTGAGATCTGTCTTCAGCCGACAGTATGCGTGGAATGCACTCCTCCCCCCCTTCTCTCACTACGACAACATTGGGAGTTGGCAAGTGACCTGGTTGTTGAGTGGAGCAGGCTTCCCTATTGACTTTGAGGAGGTCGCAAAAAGGGATCACGGGATTCCGGGACACTGAAACCATCATAAATGTGACTTGCTTGCCATCTGGATTTGGATCACATGACCATGGGGATGTTGCAAATGGTGGTAAGTGTGAAAAGGGGGTCATAGGTCACTCTGCTTTTTGTGGAGGCTTCGTCAACTCCATTTGCCAATGGTGGATTTGCCTGCTGATTCAAATCCCATCTGTGATCATTTACATTATTTTGAATGTTGCTCTGGAAAGGTATTAGTAATCGGATTCAGTCATCCCTTCCATTTCTTCATCCACATCACATTAGGGCCAACGTAATCTGGTGTCTGGCTTCAGTTCCTCTTTCCAGCATAGAGACAAACTTTTGAAGAACATGCCTTGATCGTAGTCAAGGAAACTGTTTGGGCAACAACAACCATTGTGACTTCAGTGAGTGTCATCTGAAAATACAGGCTTGCAGCTCTGTGGGCGATCGGCAACAACACACGTATCACAACGTCATCCCTTGCTCCACTGACGTACAATTTTGAAGGATCCTTGATGCTCTCTGAGCTTGATTCTTTGCTTGCAGATGTTTCATAACCCAAGCCAGGTAACCTCAAACAGGGACTGGCACTGATGACGTTACCTAGTTGGGCCATGAAATGTCTGTAAGGGCCAAAGTTCCCTCATTTCACCCCTGAGCTACAAATATTCTCCTTTATCAATGTGAATTTTGTCAACAGAATAGAATTCTCCAGTTTATTGCATAGCTATAGGCCGTGTATGCAATCACAGATTACATGTTTTTTTAAATGATCAATAGCAATAGCAATAGCAGTTAGACTTATATACCGCTTCATAGGGCTTTCAGCCCTCTCTAAGCGGTTTACAGAGTCAACAATCCGGGTCCTCATTTTACCCACCTCAGAAGGATGGAAGGCTGAGTCAACCCTGAGCTGGTGAGATTTGAACAGCCGAACTGCCGAACTAGCAGTCAGCTGAAGTAGCCTGCAGTGCTGCATTTAACCACTGTGCCACCTCGGCTCAGATCACATAGAGCAGATGTAAGGTCTCCTGTTTAACCAGTGGATCGGACTAGAAGACTCTATGTTCTGAGTATCTTTACTGTCTCGGAAGAATCCTGGTGAAAATGGTTGGCTTCTTGTTCATTGTTCATTGATTTGGAGAATAACCATAGCACCTCACACTTGATTAAGGGTTGAGAACCTGAAGTTCAGTCCAGAGGGGAATGGTGGAAATGGTTCATTGAAATTCAATTCATGCGTGGAATTGGACGGAAGAGTCTGAATGGAAATGCAGCTGACCATACAAAATCCAAAAGGTGGACCCTGCACTAGAAGGATTACGCTAGGATGAAGAAGGCCTTAGTTGCAAATTCCTCTCCTGGCGGGACACTTTTAGGTGTTGGCACTACGGTCCAAAATCCTCAATGGCCTACAGCCCAATCTTCTGACGTTGCATGTCGCCTCCTCTCTCTGCCTTTAGAAGGTCTTTCAGGCCATCAGAGGTCAAGCAAGATTCCCCACTTCAACTAGCTGGGGAATTTTGGGAGTTTGGAAGTCCACAAGTCTCAAAATGGCCAAGGTTGGACGCTGTCCCCCACCCCACCCCACCTTTGATTATCCTATGAATTCTTCGATGCCAGACAAATGTAGCCATCTACATGCTAAAAAAACACAGAAGATATTTTGTGACCTGGACATTCTGGTGCCACGAGATTTCACTGCTCATTTCTTCCTCGTGGCCCATGGTGGAACGTGCCTCTGTCTGATTCAAGTGTCAAGAATTAAACTCACACTGGAACTGAAACTACTGTAAATCATACGAAGAACGGTTGCAGGAACAGGGCAAGGCTAATCTAGTGAAGAGAAGGACCAGGGGAGACATGATAGCAGTTTTCCAAAATTTGAGGGGCTGCCACAGAGAGGAGGGGATCAAGCTATTTTCCAAAGCACCCAAAGGCCAGATAAAGAATAATGGATGGAAACTGAGAGATTCAACCTAGAAATAAGGAGAAATTTTCTGACAGGGAGACAAATCAACCAATGGAACAGAAGTTGCCTTCAGAAGTTGTGGGAGCTTCATCAGTGGAAGCTTTCAAGAAGAGACTGGACTGCCATTTGTCAGAAATGGTGTAGGGTCTCCTGCTTGAGCGGCCGGTTGGCCTAGATGACCTACAAGATCCCTTCCAACTCTATTAGATTACCGGTAACTTAGTGGTGGGATTCAGCCGGTTCGCACCTATTCAGGAGAACCGGTTGTTAATTTCTAAGCAGTTCGGAGAACCGGTTGATGGAAGAAATCTCCTTTTGTTTCGTTTTTTCACTTTACAGAGCTGATCTCTGTAAAGGAAGGCAGGAAGGAAACATTCTGGCGTTGTTTCTAGCCTAATCTTTATTGCCCTGCTTACAGAAACTGCCTCTCCCGTTAACCCTTATTACATTGTAACAGTTGATGCGAAGCGCCCATTGACGGGAGTGATGTTGAGTTGGCCACACCTACCCAGTCACATGACTACCGAGCCATGCCTACCCAATTGGTCATTAGGGCAGAGAACCGGTTGTTAAATTATTTGAATCCCACCACTGCGGTAACTGTAATCTAATCTAAACTATTGACTGTATCCAATCTTCATTTTGAACGGCAAACGGCAGCCGATAAATCAAGTTGGCAAATAGATAATGCTAACTTTCTGGGGCGGCCCAGAACTTCCTTCATAATTCCTCCGATCGAGAAATCTTCTACCAACTCTTTCAGGTCGGAGCTTTTTCTGGCTGTTAATTTCACAGGGCCCTGTGGAATGTGTCATATTTTCCCCCTACCCGCCCTGCTTGTTGGACTGGTTCGACAACATTACTATACACAAGAGAAGGCCGAGAAGGCCTATCCCGTTTACTGTGCATGTTCTATTCACTGGTGTTTAATCAAGGGGAAAGGCACTTGGGAGTATCTACCCTGTTTCTCCCCAAAATAAGACCTCCCCAAATAATAAGCCCAATCGGGCTTTTGAGCGCATGGACTAAAATAAGCCCTCCCTGAAAATATTGCAACACAGCAGCAGCCATGAGGTGACCTCGCTCACCGCCTCTTGCACCTCAAAAATTATTTATTTTTTATTTATTATTATTTATTAGTTTTGTATGCCGCCCACTCTCGGAAGACTCAGGGCGGCTTACAATAAAAAGGGAGGGGGAATATATAAAACAATACAACAATTTAAAATTGCAGCAACATTCATAACTTAAAGTGGGGCTGGATAATTCAACAGCCCCAGGCCTGCCGGAACAGCCAGGTCTTAGTTGCTTTACGGAAGGCCGGAAGGGTAGTAAGGGTCCGGATCTCAACGGGGAGGTCGTTCCAGAGGGCCGGAGCTGCAACAGAGAAGACCCTCCCCCGGGGAGTCGCCAGCCGACATTGGCTGGCAGATGGAATCCGGAGAAGGCCTAGTCTGTGCGATCGAGTTGGTCTTTGGGAGGTAATTGGCAGGAGGCGGTCTCTCAGGTAGCCAGGTCTGATGCCAAGTAGGGCTTTAAAAGTAACGACTAGCACCTTGAAGCGTGTCCGGAGACCAATGGGAAGCCAGTGCAGCTCGCGGAGGATAGGTGTAACGTGGGTGTACCTAGGTGCACCCACAATCGCTCGCGCGGCTGCATTCTGGACTAACTGGAGTCTTTGAACACTCTTCAAGGGCAGCCCCATGTAGAGCACATTACAGTAATCCAGTCTTGAGGTGACGAGGGCGTGAGTGACTAATAATAAGCCCTCCCTTAAAATAAGGCCAAGGGCTGATTTTTGGGGTCAAAATAAATTAAGACCCTGTCTTATTTTCGGGGAAACACAGTACAAACAGCCAAACAGTGGAAAGGATGAGTGACAGGTAGCCCTCAACTTCATTGGTTTAAACTATTTATGAATGGTTCATTTAGTGACCGTTCAAAGTTACAACAGCTCCGAAAAACGTGACTTATGACCATTTTTCACAGTTACGCCTTTGCAGCATCTCCATGAGTGCGTGTTCAAAATTCAGATGCTTGGCAACTGGCTTGTATTTATGACTGTTTCTCTGTCCCATGGTCATGCGATTCCCTTTGGCGGCTTTCTGACAAGCAGAATCAATGGGGAAGACAGATTCGCTTAACAACCGTGTGGCTAACTTATCTACTGCAGTGCATTCGCTTTACAACCGAGACAAGAAAGGTCGTAAAATGGGGCAAAACACACTTAATAACTGTCTCACTTTAAACACAGGAGTTTGGGGCTCAGTTGTGGTCATAAGTCAAGGACTGCTTCTGTTTTATATGCCATTTTCTTGAGCTAGGCTTTATGAAGTTCTTGGGTTGGCAGGGAGTTAATAAGATGATGGCTTCTCTTACTGTATTTGGCCTAAAGCATCCAGGAGTTCCTGTCGTTTGTTTATTGTGTTTATCTTGCAAACTGTAAACTCTCCGCTAGGATGCTTCTCAAATTACAAAAACTAGGATGCACTGTTGAACTGAAATAAGAAGATGCAGAACGACTGCGAGATTCCAAGTAGGTTACAGATAGTCCTCAACCTACAACTCTTCTAATAGAGGAGAATATTTGTAGCTCAGGGCTGACATGAGGGGTCCTTGGTGCTCTCTGAGGTTGGTGTTTTCTTGCAGATGTTTTGTTACCCAAATTAGGTAACATCATCAATGTTGCATTGGACAGTGAGAACAATCCTTTCTTTCTTTCTTTCTTTCTTTCTTTCTTCTTTTTCTTCCTTCCTCCCTTCCTTTCTTTCCTTCATACTTTCCTACCTTCCTTTTCCTGCCTGCTTCCCTTCCTTCCCTTTTTCCCTCCTTTCATTCTTTCCTTCCTTCCTTTCTTAATTTCTTCCTTCCTTCCCTTCTTAATTTCTTCCTTCCTTCCTCCCTTTCTTAATTCCTTCTTTCCTTTCTTTTTTCCTCCTTCCTTCCTTTCTTTTCTTTCTTTCTTCTTTTTCTTCCTTCCTTCCTTTCTTTATTTCTTTCTTACCTTCCGACCTACCTTCCTTTTCCTTCCTGTCTGCCTTCCCTCCTTCCCTCCCTCCCTTCCTTCTTTCCTTCCTTCCTCCCTTTCTTAATTCCTTCCTTCTTTCTTTCTTCCTTTCATCCTTCCTTCTTTCCTCCTTCCTTTCTTCTTCCTTCTCTTTCTTTCTTCCTTCCTTCCTTCCGTCCTTTCTTTATTTATTCTTTTATTCCTTCTTTCCTTCACTCTTTCCCTCCCACCCTCCCTTCTTTCTTTCCTTCCTTCATTAATTTCATCTTTCCTTTCATTCTTCCTTTCTTCCTTCCCTTCCTTTCCTTCCTTTCCTTCCTTCCTTCCTCCCTTTCTTAATTTCTTCCTTTCTTCTTTCTTTCATCCTTCCTTCCTCCCTTCCTTCCTTTTTTCTTCCTTCCTTCCCTCCTCACTTCCTTCCTTCCTTCCTTTCTTTCTTCTTTTTCTTCCTTCTTTCTTTCATTCTTCCTTCCTTCCTTTTTCTTCCTTCCTTCCTTCTCTTTCTTTCTTTCTTTCTTTCTTCTTTTTCTTCCTTCCTTCCTTCCTTCCTTCCTTCCTTTCTTTTCTGCTTTCCTCCCTCCCTCCTCCTCTTACGACCGTTGCAGCATCCCACAGCCATGTGGGGTGCAAGCAAAGTCAGCAGGGAATCCAGATTGACATAACAACTGTGTTATTAGCTTAACAACTGCAGCCATCTGCTTAACCACCCGTGGTAAGAAAAGCTGTTGTTAAATGGGGCAAAGTTCACTTAACCCATATTTCCCTTAGCCACAGAAATCCTGGGCTCAATTGTCATAAGTCGAGGACCACCAGTCATTAGGTCTCGTCATTTTCAGAAAGAGCAGGGAAGGAAAGAGTAAACAGAAATTCGAACAGGTGGGCAAACGAAGACCGAGGAAGCTTCTAAATTTAGCCAAGGAGTTTATCTCATCGCTGGTTTAAAATTACCCCTGGGAAAAAGCCACGATTGTTCGGATTGGGTTTCTTTTTTCTTTTTTTTTGTGGGACAAGTGTCTGTCGTAAGGCCGGTTCTTCACAATCAGTGACATGCACTGTCTTGCACGAGGAGAAAATCCCCACCCCGAAACAGCCACGTCATTTTCCAGCTTGGGGGAAAGGGTGTGCTGGGAGTCAGCCTGAGCTCAGCGAAGATCTCCTTCCCCTGGATTTCACCACGGGGAGAAAGAAATACAGGGAGTTTCTCTGCAGGATGTGGTTGTTGTTGTTATTGTTAGTTGCAAAGTCGTGTCCAACTCATCGCAACCCCACGGACAACGTTCCTCCAGGCCTTCCTGTCCACTATCATCCTCTGGAGTCTGTTTAAGCTCACACCAACTGCTTCTGTGACTCCATCCAGCCACCTCTTTCTCTGCTGTCCCCTTCTTCTTTTTCCCTCCATCTTTCCCAGCATGAGGCTCTTCTCCAGTGAGTCCTTCCTTCTCATTAGGTGGCCAAAGGATTTGAGGTTCCTCTTCAGGATCTGGCCTTCTAAAGAGCAGTCAGGGTTGACCTCCTCTAGGACTGACTGGTTGGATGGCCTTGCAGTCAATTACTGCCAATTACCTCCACTAGACCGATAAGATCGCATAGATTAGGCCTCCTCCGAATTCCATCAGCCAGCCAGTGTAGACTGGCAACTACCCGGAGGAGAGCCTTCTCGGTGGCTGCTCCGACCCTCTGGAACGAACTCCCCATGGAGATTCGGACCCTCACCACCCTCCAGACCTTCCGCGTCGCTCTTAAAATCTGGCTGTCCCGGCTGGCCTGGGGTTAAAGACTCTAACCCCACTCGAATTGTATGACTGTTGTGTTCTTAAATGCGGTAGTGTTTTCATGTTGTAAATTGTTTGTCCTTCCCCCCCCCCTTTGAACTGTGAGCCGGGAAAAGGGAAAAGGGCGGCATACAAATAAAGCGAAACTGAAACTGAACCGAAACTGAAACAAGGGACTCGCAGGAGTCTTCTCCAGCACCATAGTTGAAAGGCCTCCATTCTTTGGCGCTCAGCCTTCCTTAAGGTCCAACTTTCACAGCCATCCATTGCAACTGGGAAAACCATCGCCTTGACTATACACATTTTTGTTGGCAGGGTGATGTCTCTGCTTTTTAGGAAGCTGTCTAGATTTGCCATAGTTTTCCTCCCCGGGAGCAAGCCTTTTTTAATTCCTTGGCTGCAGTCCCCATCTGTGGTGATCTTGGAGCCCAGGAAAATACAACCTGTCACTAACCCATCTATTTGCACGACGTTGCTACCCTGTAAATATGACTTGCACCAGTTTATTTTAGTGAGCGTTCAAAGTTCCAACAGAACTGAAAAATGGGACTTAGAACCGTTTCTCACACTTGCATCCTTCGCAGCCTCACCATGAATCATGTGGTCAAAATTCAGAGGCTTGGCAACTGGTCCATACTTATGACCGTCGTTGCGTCCCAAGGTCACGTGACCCCTTTGGTGACCTTTTGACAAGCAAAATCAATGTGGGAATCAGATTCACTGAACAACCATTGTCACCAACTGATGAACTGCAGAACACGATCTTTCTCTTTGATAGGATAGGCATACCCAGTTCCCTAAACCCCTGATGGGAAATCTAGGGCACACGTGCCACAGGTGGCACATGGAGCCCTCCCTGCGGGCACGTCAGCCGTCGCCCCAGCTCGGCTCTGCCGTGCATGTGTTGAGCCTCCCGCTAGCCGGCTGATTTTTGGTTCTCTGCCCCCCATAAGCAGGGGGGCATGTGGGAGAAACGCATGCATGTGGGGGAGGCATAACCCTGCGACCCGTTTTTACTCCCAGAAGGCTGCAGGGAGGCCTACTAGGCCCAAAACAGGGCACAGGGGAGGGGGAAGTGTGCACATGCGCATGGGATACAGTGCATGGGGGGGGTGCACATGTGTTTTCAGCATGTGATGACAAAAAGGTTAGCCACCATTGCCCTAAACTGTTCATCATACTGTAGGAAGTTATCACCCAGCCCTCTTCCAGAAAAAAATGAAATATCCTAGGAAATATTGAAAAGGCAGAATATTTCTCTGGATGCGAAAAGGAAGAAGCATGTTTTAAAAGACAGAATAGCTGCCTGCAGCTTCCTGCCCATCCCCCCTTTGTCAACGAGCCATTAAAGCCTGAGCTAGTCCACTTTACATAACAAAGAGTTCTCCCCTTCAGCTCCAGAGTGATGGGATTAAGGCATGATAATATTGGCCCTTTACTCAACTGACCACATGGCATCTGAGAACTCAACCAAACCTGGATTCAAAACGCAGCCTAGAGAGTTGCCCCTGCATGGCCCCATGGGAGTCTGACAACCAATCAGAATACAAACTCAAGATCAAAGGCCAGAGGGGGATAAAAACAGGGACTCAGCACCTCAGTCGGCCCTTCTCTCTTCTCCACCAACATTGAAGCATGTGATCACCTTTTCTGTTCAGGACTCAAGCCATGTGGTCCTGTCCATCATTGAAACCATCTTTCCAAGCAGCCTCCATGTCCCCAGTGTCTTTTTCCCCACTTGGAGCCGAACCAAGAAGGACATGTCTTTCAACAATACGATTTAACCTTCAGGTTCCTTGTCATCTTTGTTGCCCTTCTCTGCACTTTTCCTAGGGTCTCAAAATCTTTTTTTCTATTGTGTAAAACATAAATGAGGCCTGTAGCTAGTTTGCGTGTGGTGTGAACTTTACTGTTCGAATTCCAGGGCCTAGCCCTCTTCTGGGTTTCTCAAAATGTGAGTTGCAATTTTCTAACCAGATTTTCTTTTTGGTGGGGAGGGTTCCACTTGCCTTACTATCTGTGGTGGGACTGAATTTTTTTATTACCAGTTCTGCAGGCATGGCTTAGTGGGCGTGGCAGGGGAAGGATATTGCAAAATCCCCATTCCCTCCCCACTCCAGGGGAAGGATACTGCAAAATCTCCATTCCCACCAGTGGTGGGTTTCAAAAATTGTTGGAACCTACTCTGTGAGTATGGCCTCCTTTGTGGGAGTGGCTTGTCGCCCTTGTGACCGGATGGGAGTGGCTTGCCGCCCATGTGACTGGATATGAAACTATGAATTAGTACTTAGGTCGGTCCAAGTAGCTATTCAGAAACTCTGGCATTGAAGCATGCGAGTCTTAAAGCTGTCAAGTTACAAGATCCTTGCACCCCTAACCCCTTAGCAGTGGTGGGTTTCAAAATTTTTTGGAACCTCTTCTGTAGGTGTGGCCTCCTTTCCGGGTCCACTGGTGGAACCTCTTCTAACCGGTCTGGTAGATTTGACGAACCGGTTCTACCGAATAGGTGTGAACTGGTAGGAACCCACCTCTGATTCCCACCCCACTCCAGGGGGAAGGATACTGTAAAATCTCCATTCCCTCCCCACTCCAGGGGAAGGATACTGCAAAATCTCTATTCCCTCCACACTCCAGGGGGAAGGATACTGCAAAATCTCCATTCCCACCCCACTCCAGGGGGAAGGATACTGTAAAATCTCCATTCCCTCCCCACTCCTGGAAAGGATACTGTAAAATCTCCATTCCCACCCCACTCCTGGAAAGGATACTGTAAAATCTCCATTCCCACCCCACTCCAGGGGAAAGATACTGTAAAATCCCCATTCCCTCCCCACTCCAGGGAAAGGATACTGTGAAATCCCCATTCTCTCCCCACTCCAGGAGATGGATACTACAAAATCTCCATTCCCACCCCACTCCAGGGGAAGGATACTGCAAAATCTCCATTCCCTCCACACTCCAGGGAAAGGATACTGTGAAATCCTCATTCCCTCCCCACTCCAGGGGAAAGATACTGTAAAATCCCCATTCCCTCCCCACTCCAGGGGGAAGGATACTGTAAAATCTCCATTCCCTCCCCACTCCAGGGAAAGGATACTGTGAAATCCCCATTCCCTCCCCACTCCAGGGAAAGGATACTGTGAAATCCCCATTCTCTCCCCACTCCAGGAGATGGATACTACAAAATCTCCATTCCCTCCCCACTCCAGGGGAAGGATACTGCAAAATCTCCATTCCCTCCACACTCCAGGGGGAAGGATACTGTAAAATCCCCATTCCCTCCCCACTCCAGGGGAAAGATACTGTAAAATCCCCATTCCCTCCCCACTCCAGGGGGAAGGATACTGTAAAATCTCCATTCCCTCCCCACTCCAGGGGAAGGATACTGCAAAATCTCCATTCCCTCCACACTCCAGGGGGAAGGATACTGCAAAATCTCCATTCCCTCCACACTCCAGGGGAAGGATACTGCAAAATCTCCATTCCCACCCCACTCCAGGGGGAAGGATACTGTAAAATCTCCATTCCCTCCCCACTCCTGGAAAGGATACTGTAAAATCTCCATTCCCACCCCACTCCAGGGGAAAGATACTGTAAAATCCCCATTCCCTCCCCACTCCAGGGGAAGGATATTGCAAAATCCCCATTCCCTCCCCACTCCAGGGGAAGGATACTGCAAAATCCCAATTCCCTCCCCACTCCAGGGAAAGGATACTGCAAAATCTCCATTCCCACCCCACTCCAGGGGAAGGATACTGTAAAATCCCAATTCCCTCCCCACTCCAGGGGAAGGATACTGCAAAATCCCAATTCCCTCCCCACTCCAGGGGAAGGATACTGTAAAATCCCAATTCCCTCCCCACTCCAGGGAAAGGATACTGCAAAATCCCCATTCCCTCCCCACTCCAGGGGAAGAATACTGCAAAATCCCAATTCCCTCTCCACTCCAGGGGAAGGATACTGTAAAATCTCCATTCCTTCCCCACTCCAGGGGAAGGATACTGTAAAATCCCCATTCCCACCCCACTTCTGGGGAAAGGATATTGCAAAATCCCCATTCCCACCCGATCAGCTGGGACTCGGGAGGCAGAGAATAGATGTGGGTGGGGCCAATCAGAGGTGGTATTTACCGGCTCTCTAAACTACTCAAAATTTCCGCTACTGTTTCTCCAGAACTGGTCAGAACCTGCTGAATGCTACCTCTGCTTACTATTATGTTTTGAAAACCCACTTTAAGCAGGCGAACGCTGCTGCCAAAATAGTGGTAGTAACAACCCAAAGAAGCAACTTCTTAATTTCAAATATTTCAGGATGCGTAATGGGCAAAAAACCCCTCATCTGCAGGAACTGGCTAATGCATTCTTAAAATCTTGAAATCTTGAAACCAGAAAATTTCCTTTAGATGCGGTGTGGGATTACTGCGTCTTCGCTTCCATGACAAAAGCCTCATGTGATGAGTGGTGAAACATCCTCCATCACGTAATCATGTCTATCTAGGCTGTAAAAAACAGCCCTTCCTTTTTTTCTTTAAAAAAAAAAAACCTTTATTGAAAATTTGAAACATTAAACTACAAATACCTTTCAAAATAATTTTGTATAAGTTACAATCCTTGTTGGCAGTACTAACCTAACCATTTGTTATTCAAATACATTTTTAAACATTCCTAATTATTCCTATATCTATACATCTATGTTTCTAAGATGTACATTTCTTGTTCCTCTTGTTTATCCGTTGATAGCAGTTTTCCCAAATGGTATAATATTCTGAGTCTCCCTTGTCCTTTAACTCCAATGTGAATTTATCCATCTCTGCGCAATCAAATATCTTTTGGATTATCAGTCTGTCGGCATGGTATCAACTCTTCCAACTATTCTAGCTGCTGTAATTAGGTGCAAGATTAAACATTTTGTCTCATTTGTACACTTTCCCTTAATAATCCCAAGAAGGAACAATTTTGCTTTGAGTTCTATTTGGGTTTTTGTAACTTCCTGTAACCATTTTTGTATTTTAGTCCAATATTTTTTAGCTATCGGGCATGAAAGAAGGTATCACTTGCCTGTTTACATTTCCAACCATTTAAGTTTGGATATATATTGTTGCCAATCTTGTGGGGGCTAAATGCCAGCGATGAAACATCTTGCATTGGTTTTCTTTATAAGCAACAGATTTTGTTATTTTTATTCCAAGTTCTTTCCCAATTTTCCAGCTGAATATGGTCACCAAAAAGTTTTAGCCCACGTTATCCAAACAGCCTTTCCTGATCTAGTTCCCAAAGATTCATTTTCAAGAGGCAAACTGGACTTCCTTGTTTTTCTTCGAGGGTGTTTCGCATCCAGTTTTGGTGACCCCCGGTTACAAAAAAGATGTTGGGACTTTGGAAAAAGCGCAGAGAAGAGCAACTCAGATGATTAGGGGCAGTGGTGGGTTTCAAAACTTTTTAGAACCTCTTCTGTAGGTGTGGCCTGCTTTGTGGGAGTGGCTTGCCGGCCATGTGACCAGATTGGCGGTCCTCTCCACCATTAAACCATCTTTCCAAGCAGCCTCCATGTTTCCAGTGTCTTTTTCCCCACTTGGAACCGAACCCAGAAGGACATTTCTTCCAACAGAAGGAAGTGCAGAAGGAGATGGAGAATACTAAAGTCAGCAGTGTGTTGACTTGGGAGGATAAACCATGAGGAAGCAATTGCTGCAAAGGGAGGATCCTGGTTCATTCAATAACTAGATGTGGGTCATCTTCCATATTACAAAATAACCTCTATCTCCTCGTGAAACCATCGATAATGGCTGTGCTCAGTGGTAGGATTCAACCCACTTAACAACCGGTTTGCTGAAAATATGAACGGGGAATGCCATGTCCTTGGGCCCCAACCTGAGGAGAAGGGTGAGCAGGTAGCATGTGATGAGCAGAGCAGGCAAGGGACAGAGATCAGGGGTGAGTTCTGGATTCTTTTACTGTTGGTTCACTCAGGGACGCACTTCGGGTGCGCGCTTGATCCGTACTGCGCATGCCAATAGAACCATGTTCTGACCCCCCTTCTCCGCTCGTTCAAAGACGACAGTCAGACAGGCTTAAAAGGAAATAACTTTATCAGTCCTGGCTCACACTGGCTGCGAGCCCAAAAATAAACATAAATAAAGCCTCTGGCAAGAAGATAACAGAATGCAAAACAAAGATCTCTTACGGCAGAACCAAGTGTTCAGAAAGAAAGCAAATCACTTCTCCAAGTGTCTCTTTGAATCAGGGTTACAGAAAGCAAACCACTTATCCAAGTGCCTCTCACAACCAAACCATGAACGAACGATGAACGTTGACTTCTGCAACCAGGGTGTGGCATCATCAGTCCTTTTATCTCCAGAAGATCACACTAACGAGCCCCAGCTGCATTGTTATTCCTGCATCCCCACCAGGGGTGGGTTTCAACCGGTTCACGGCGGTCCCTGCAAACCGGTTGGTCGGCGAACCCGGAAGTAAGTAACTTCCGGGAACGGCGACTGGCCCGCCCACCCGCGCTCCTTACCCGGTTTTGACGAGTTCTGTGCTTCCACGCATGCGCAGGACGCATACAGTGCCTGCGCGATCCTCCAGGAGCAGCTGGAGCATCGCACAGACGCTAGTACGCATGCGTGCGCTGCGTGCGTGCACGAGGACACCGCCGGCCCTGTTCCAACCGAACCGGTTGGAACGGGGCGAGAAACCCACCCCTGATCCCCACTCAACTCACAGCAAACTTCTGCTGAGTCACAACAGAACCAGTTCGGAGGCGTGGGCGGCCAAGGTACTAACTACTCAGCCGAACTGGTCCAAACCGGTAACAAACCACCTCTGGCAGAGATTAGCTGAACGGTCTGGACTGCGTGGCGAAGGGAAGATATATAGGGTAGGGTGGGGCAGGGCAGAGCGGGACAGGGCGGGGTGGTTGGGGTGAGCAGGGCTAGCCAGTGGTTTATTTTACCGGTTCTCCAAACTGTGCAAAATCATAACAATCGGTTTGCCCAAACTGGTCCGAATCAGCTGAATCCCACTCCTGGCTGTCCTTCGAGGAATTCCTAACCAGGAATTCAGCTCCAGCTCATTCCATCCAATTCAGAGGCCTCTTTGAATTGCTTACTTGCCCAGGACTAAAACAAGAATTTTGGAGGAAACCAAAATCTCTTTTGGCTTATTAAATGCCTGGAGGAGGGGAGGGGAAGTCTTCTTTGAGGAATGGCAGTTCCATCTCTGATCTCCAGAAATCAGATTAGCCCACAGCCTTGAGAGAGGGAGAACC
Organism: Thamnophis elegans; assembly: GCF_009769535.1. Taxonomy (NCBI): domain Eukaryota; kingdom Metazoa; phylum Chordata; class Lepidosauria; order Squamata; family Natricidae; genus Thamnophis; species Thamnophis elegans. The sequence goes on from NC_045547.1 coordinate 76,056,144, forward strand.
TGGGATGACAGGAAGTTGATTTACATGCTCCACTCTGTTCTCCTTGTTATTTCCCCATCAAACCTCTTTAGTTCATTGATGGATGTTCTGTCAGCTCTCTCAGTGAGCTGACAGAGTTAATGACTATTTTCTTTAATAAGGAAGATCAGGGAGTTCACCGTGGATGGTTTTGCAAGCTTTTCGGTCGCTGACAATTAATTCTGCTGCACCAGGAACAAAAAAAAAAAGAGACGAAATGTTCTCCTCTCTTTGCATAAAATGGTTTTGAACTGCCTGAATTGCCCTCAGAAGCTTCTCATGACAGGTTCCTTCTGCCTGCAAATTTCACTCCTTTGTTTTATTTTATTTTTTTTAAAAAGCGAAGAGAGGAAGAACAAAGATTACTGACACTTTTAAACATAATAATTGAAATACCGTATTTTTCGGAGTATAAGACGCACTTTTTTCCCTCAAAAAAGAGGCTGAAAATCTGCGTGCATCTTATACACTGAATATAGCAATTTTTGCCTCCTGAAACCCTGCCCCCTTCACCAAAATGGATGTGCAGAGCCTGTGGGAGGTTTTCAGAGTGTTCTTGGGGGCTGGGGAGGGAACAAATGAGTGAAAAATAGGCCGTTTTTTGCTCACTTTTGCCACATCCCAGCCACCGGGGCACTCTATAAGCTTCTTAAAGGCTATTCATGCCCTTTTTTGATAAAAAACAGGCCCGTTTTCACAAAAAACAGGCAGTTTTTTGCTCATTTTTGCTTCCCCCCCCCCCACCTGCCAGGAGCACTCTATAAACCTCCTAAAGGCTATTCATGCCCTTTTTGTGGGGAAAAAAACAGGCCCATTTTTGCGAAAAACAGGCCATTTTGGGAAGTCTGCAGAGTGCAAAAACTTTTTTTATTTGCCTCTTCAAAACCTAGGTGTGTCTTATATTCCGATGTGTCTTATACTCCGAAACATAACTTAAAGAACCAGAGCTGGTGCCCACAATGTTCAAAGCTCTTAGAATCTTCCCATAAATGTCTCGTTCTTATCTGGGCATCACTCGAATTCACCAGTCTTTCGGCCATCTTGGACACACTTCTGAGGCTCCAGAACTGATCCAGTTCCTCCGCATTTTCTGTGTCACATGGCAATTGCCACCCTACGAGGCCACTTGAGTCCCCTTTATTCTCAGGGGAACAAGGACAGTTGTGCCTGCGTTAAATATATAAGATGCTGCCCTGTGTCTTCACCGGGACGTTTGGTCATCATGATGGTGGTGCGGAGGACACACAGCCTTTCTGTGAGCAGTTGACATTGTTGTGTGTTACAGAGGCCTCATTCGTATAACTAGGGGTGGGCTTCAAAAATTTCAGCAACACGTTCTGTGCCCAGTTGCTGGGTGGGTGTGGCCATGGTGGGTGTGGCCTAGTCAGCCTCCTGCACCACGCCAAGGAGGTGGGTGTTTTCGCCGTCCCCAGGCACTGGAGGCTTTTCTCGAGCCTCTGGGAGGGGAAAATTGCCTCCCCTGGGCTCCAAAGACCCTCTGGAGGCTGGAAATAGACCCGTTTCCAGCCTTCCGGAACTTCCGGGAGGCCTGTTTCCCCCCCTCCCCAAGCCTCCACAAAAGCCCTGCATTTACCTCACATCCAAAATGGGCCACGTGGATTCTGTTAGATAAGCTCCCCATTGGGAGAGTGAGTGCGTTCAGAGAAGTGTTGTGAGAGTTGTGTTGGAGAACACACAAACCAGCCTACAGAGACACTGCAGTTTAAATAGGCTCTTAGTTTCGTGGAAATAGAGGTATCAGAGTCCATCAAACAGTCCAAGTCATACATGGATAAGACAGTCAGACATCAATGTCTTTCAGTTAAGGGATAATCCAAACAACATAGTCCATAAACGTACAAACAGTCTGGTACTCAAAGTTTGCTAGCAGTTGCAAAACTTACAATAGCTCATGGTACTTTCTAACAGCCAGTTTCCAAAACACTCAGATCAGATCAGCCCAGCATCTAACGAACAGAGAGCTAACAGTCATTCCGGCTCCCTCTTATGGCTGATTGAGGAAAACAGCAACCAATCACATTTTACAGTATGATTTAAAGAAACAGGTATAGCATTGTTACATGATTTATATATTGCCAACCCAACTGTTAGATTATATTCCTAACAGATACTCCTGGGAGGGGCAGGGCAGGGTGGGAGAAGTCGGATAGCAATAGCAATAGCAGTTAGACTTATATACCGCTTCATAGGGCTTTCAGCCCTCTCTAAGCAGTTTACAGAATCAGCATATTGCCCCCACAGTCTGGGTACTCATTTTACCCACCTCAGAAGGATGGAAGGCTGAGTCAACCCTGAGCCAGTGAGATTTGAACCGCTGAACTGCAGATAACAGTCAGCTGAAGTTGCTGCAGTACAGCACTCTAACCACTGCGCCACCTCGCAGATGGGGTGGGCTGGACCAGCCAGGGGTGGGATTTGAAGGTTCTCCAAACTGGCCATAACGTTAGCTACCAATTCTCCCAGGCAAATCCATAGCAGCCCACTCCTGCATATAACCTCCTTGCCCAAGCCCTGTGACCAAACCACCAATAGTTTGTCGAGGACATGTTTCGAATCGGCCTTGTGATTACATAATCCTGAAGTGTACTGAAGCCAGGCAAAAGTGACCAAAAAGGAAAATTAAGATTATCTGTTGGATGAAAACCGCCACCTCTTTGTAAGCGAAGCCCATGAATGTTCCTGAGGAAGCACATCAATTAATTTGCCTCTTCAACACCTTGGTGCGTCTTATACTCTGAAAAATACGGTATTCCCCTTTATTATTGATATGATCCACGAAACCCCAAAAATCATTCCATTTTTGACATCTATTCTTCCAGATTGAAGTGAGGATGAGAGTTATTGTCTGGAAGTTGATAGTCAGCTCTTGCAGTGGTGGGTTTCAAAAATTGTTCGAACCTACTCTGTGGGTGTGGCCCCCTTTGTGGGAGTGGCTTGCCGCCCATGTGACCGGATGGGAGTGGCTTGCCGCCCATGTGACCGGATATGAAGATGCCGACGACACTTGTCAGAACCACCTTAAATTACCTCACACACAGCACTGTCATGCATAAGAATAGGATGTAAACTTGTTTTTTTTAAAAGGCATCTTTGGTTTGCGTTAAAACAACTTCAACACACGCAATGTTCTGATTGCACCACAAACGCAGTAGTCATCCTTACCTTTCACAGAGGCACTGAGTTTTATAAATATGAGCGTGATAGTGTAGAATAATCATATCCAAGGACCAGTGGTGGGTTTCAAAAATTTTTGGAACCTCTTCTGTAGGTGTGGCCTGCTTTCCGGGTCCACTGGTGGAACCTCTTCTAACCGGTTCAGTAGATTTGACGAACCGGTTCTACCGAATAGGTGCAAACTGGTAGGAACCCTCTCTGAGCTCTTGGCTAATGATCAAATATTTCCGCCTTTTGCTTTTTCAACCTTGTGTTGGCAAAAGACTACCCTCCCAGCTGGAAAGATGCCATGAAGTCCAGGCTAGCCTCTGATGGAGTCTCAGCCGGCTTCCTCCTTATCTTGGGTCATGAAAAGGCCAGACGCTACCCTCTGAAAGATAAATTATATGGAATACCAACAGGAGGTCAACTGGAAGCCGCATAAGAGCAGAAACTGGTGCTAAGCAAATATTTACCACCTCCATGTTTCTTCTTGGCCTCGCAGTATTAAATTTTATTACCACTGAGCAGATACTCCCAAAATCAGTTTCCCAAATGGGTTTGGCCTCATGGTTTGAAGGAAGTTGTACTGCTGTGTTGGAAGAAATGTCCATTTGGGTTCAGTTCCAAGTGTGGAGAAAGCAGCGGTGGGTTTCAAATTTTTTTAGAACCTCTTCTGTAGGTGTGGCCTGCGTTGTGGGAGTGGCTTGCTGGCCATGTGACCAGGTGGCAATGGCTTGCCGGACATGTGACCAGGTGGGAGTGGCTTGGCAGTCATGTGACTGGGTGGGAGTGGCTTGGCAGCCATGTGACTGGGTGGGCATGGCCAACTTGTAAAATGTGGTGAAACTCACTTAACAACGCTCTTGCTTAGCAACCAAAATGTTGTCTCAGAAACTCTGGCATTTGAAGCACGCAAGCCTTAAAGCTGTCAAATTACAAGACCCTTGCACCCCTAACCCTTTAGAAAAAAAATCCCAGGGGTGTTCAAACTTAACAGCTTTAAGACTTGTGGACTTCAACTCCCAGAATTCCTCCTCCAGTCATGTTGGCTAAGGAACTCTGGCATTGAAGCACACAAGTCTTAAAGCTGTCAAGTTACAAGACCCTTGCACCCCTAACCCTTTAGAAAAAACATCCCAGGGGTGTTCAAACTTGACAGCTTTAAGACTTGTGGACTTCAACTCCCAGAATTCCTCCTCTCACTCCTCATCTTGATGATGTGTAGATGGGCGGGGGAAGGGAACTGGAACCGGTTCTAAACAGCACTGAAGATTTGTGGAACCTCTTCTATAGAAGAGGTTAGAACTGGCAGGAACCCAACCCTGGGAGAAAGACACTGGAAATATGGAGGCTGCTTGGAAAGATGGTTTAATGGTGAAGCAGAACCACCCAGCACTTGTGATTCTGGGTAGCTGACCACATGGAGGATATATGACTCTGATTCTGATCTAACTCTGAATTGTGTTTTTCTGTGGAGATTCTCAATTGTCCAGGTCATGGTTGTCCCAAAGATGCTTTATCCAAAGGCAACTGGACTTTGTTTTTTCTTGAGGACATTTCGCTACTCACCCAAGAAGCTTCTTCAGTTCTCAACAGAGTGAAACATCTTCAAGAAAAAAACAGGAAAAGTCCACTTACCACTTGAAAAAGCAACTTTGGGTGTGTTAATTCTTATCTCATCGCCTTTCTTTGAACATGCTTCCTCCTTGCTAAGAACCTACCACTATCTTTTGATAGATTTGTGTACGAAGGGGGAGGTAGTGTGAAGGGCCTATCCCACTGCCACCTCCTTCATACACACATCCATCACATATTTCTTTTCTACTTTCTACTGTTGCTACTAACATTGCTGTGGTGAAATGCCACCATCCATTTGATGGATTAGGTGACATCCAGGTGCTGTTGACTTTGAGTAAATATATGGATATATATGTATATAGATAGATAGACAGACAGACAGACGGACGGACGGACGGACGGACGGACAGAGGGATATGGATGTGTATGTATGTATGTATGTATGTATGTATGTATGTATGTATGTATATATATATATATATATATATATATATATATATATATATATACACACACACACACACACATATATACATACATACATACATACATACATACATACATAAATATATATATATATATATATATATATATATATATATATATATATATATATATATATATATATATATATATGTTTTCAGAGGTTTTCGCGGGTGTTAGTATGTAGGTCTCTAGTTGTTCGGGTTTTCTCCCGCGTAGAATTGGAGATGTCTTGGCGACGTTTCGACAAAGTCACATTCGTCATCTTCAGGCTGCTTCAGACTACTTCAGGCTTGGTGTTTCACTACTCCTGGAAACACCAAGCCTGAAGTAGTCTGAAGCAGCCCGAAATATATATATATATATATACATACATACATACATACATACATACATTTCCCCAGGACTACCTGTTCCTTTGTGTCTTTCCTTTTTTATATATATAGTCATTTCATTAAAAATTACAATGGCAACAATAAAAACTGATCCAAACTCAAAATGAACAAGAAGGAAAGAACGGAAAGTGCACAGAAGGAAAATGAAAAGAAAAATAACAAGAAAGAAAAAATAAAGATATAGTAAAGCAAATGAAAAAAAAATGTACAAAGAAGTGATTTTCCACCTTCATTGCAGGTATATCTGCCTCTTGGAGGGTGAGATTCCCCCCCCCCCACATCCTCCAATCGTTCCTTTAGGGCACGAAGACCTGGGTCTGCTAATTGACCTGGGGATTCATAGAACATAAAACATAGAATAACATGTTTGGAAGGGACCTTAGAGGTCTTCTAGTCCAACCCCTTGCTTGAACAAAAGACCCACATGAAGGTGTCTGCTGGACTAATTTAGCTGACACCCCCCCCCCTCTGGTTTCCTGCTCTTCCTCCACCCTTCTTTTAATTCACACCATTGTACTTCTATTTTTTATTGTTGCATCGCTTTACAATGCAACCTTATGCAAGCCTTATACGCTTTTTGCACACTGCGCAATTTTTAATTTTTAAATTTAAATTTTTTTTTATTTTAAATTGGTATGATGAGTGTATGAGACTGCATGTGACTGAGTGAAAGCGCCCACTTTTATTATCCTATATTGTTGTATTTGTGTGTTTTTAATTATCACGTGGGGACTGTCTGAGTGAACGAATGAGTGTGTCTGATTCGGAGGGCCTGACCGGGAATGCGGGAGCTATAGGTGTGGTTGGGGGAACCACAGACACGGGAGTGGGTCGGAGCATTACGGTCATAACGGGGAGGGGCAGATATGGCGGGGACTTTAGGGCTGGCCATTACCGGGGAAGGAGGGTTCGCTATGTTGCAGCGATCCCTCCTTCCGGCCCTATGGGTCCCACTCCGAGGCCAGATGGCGCGAGTAGTCAGGACCCTGGTCTCCGGCTGTTGTCGCTAAATGCCAGGTCTGTTGTTCACAAGGCTCCCCTCGTCCGGGACTTAATTTTAGACGAGGGGGCAGACCTGGCATGTATTACTGAAACCTGGCTGGGCCCGGAGGGAGGAGTCCCCCTCGTAGAGATGTGCCCAGAAGGATTTCAGGTGCTTCATCAGCCGAGAGCTCAGGGAAGGGGTGGGGGTGTGGCTATTGTTATTCGGGAGTCTTTGGTTCCTCGTAGGATCCCTGCTCCGGAGCTTGTCGGGTGTGAGTGCCTGCTGGTGAAGCTGGACCTCAAGGGTCAAGTGGGTCTGCTGCTAACGTACCTGCCTCCCAACAGCGTTGCAGCAGCCCTCCCCTCGCTCCTCGAGTTGGTAGCCGAGCTGGCAGTTGAGTTCCCCAGGCTTATGGTCCTGGGGGATTTCAATTTGCCTACGCTCGGTGAACACTCGGATGGGGCGCAGGAGTTCATGGCTTCCATGACAGCCATGGGCTTGACCCAGATAATTCGGGGCCCAACTCACTCTGCGGGTCACACGCTCGACCTCGTATTCCTCTCGGAGCAGTGGACTTGTGATCTTGGTCTGAGGGGTAATGAGATCATACCCCTGTCGTGGTCAGACCACTGCCTACTGAGGCTTGACTTCCGAAGACCAAACCCCCACTGTAGGGAGGAGGAACCGACCAAGTGGTTCCACCCCAGGCGCCTTATGGACCCTTTGAGGTTCCAGACGGAGCTTGGGGTTATTCCTGATACTCTCGCCCACAGTCCGGTAGAGACTCTGGCTGCCGCTTGGCATTCGGCAGCATCGGAGACCCTCGACCGGATTGCGCCACTACGGCCCCTCCGAGGCGGCGGATCCCGGAGGCCTCCTTGGTTCACCGAGGAGCTCCGGGAGAGGAAGCGCCGGAGGAGACGCCTAGAGCACCTGTGGAGGTCCGATAAATCCGGACCGAACCGAGCACTTTTAACAACCTGCACCAAGGATTACATCAGGGCACTTAGGGCAGCAAAGAGATCTTATATTGCCACCTTGGTTGCGTCCGCCGAGTCTCGTCCAGCCACCCTGTTTAGGATAACCCGCTCCCTCTTAAATAAGAGGGATACTGGGGACCCCTTGCAGGGTAGGGCTGAGGATTATGCCCAGTTCTTGGCGGACAAAGTTGCTCGGTTTCGGTCGGATTTGGACTCCACCTTTGCAGAGCCAGCCGAGGCACGAGAGGACGATTTGATTGACCATCGCTGGGTTGAGTTTCAGGATGTTACTCCCGGGGACGTGGACAAGGCCATGAGGGCTGTGAGTGCCTCCACCTGTGTACTGGACCCGTGTCCCTCCTGGCTGGTTGCTAACAGCAGGGAGGTGACACGGGGCTGGATCCAAGCGGTTATTACCGCCTCGCTTTGGGAGGGGCACTTCCCCGCCGCACTTAAAACGGCGGTGGTGAGACCCCTCCTGAAGAAACCATCTTTGGATCCAGCCGTACTTAACAACTATCGTCCAGTCTCCAACCTCCCCTTTATTGGGAAGGTTGTTGAGAAGGTGGTGGCCTACCAGCTCCAGCGGTCCTTGGAGGAAGCCGATTACCTGGACCCCTTCCAGTCCGGCTTCAGACCTGGTTACAGCACAGAAACCGCTTTGGTCGCATTGACCGATGATCTCTGGAGAGCCAGGGATGGAGGCTATGCCTCCATCTTGGTTCTCCTCGACCTCTCGGCGGCTTTCGATACCATCGACCATGGTATCCTTCTGCGACGACTGCGGGAGGTGGGGGTGGGAGGCACTGTTTTACAGTGGTTCTCCTCCTACCTCTCGGACAGGTCGCAGTCGGTGTTGGTCGGGGGTCAGAGATCGACCACGAGGCCCCTATCATATGGGGTGCCGCAGGGGTCGGTCCTGTCCCCCGTACTATTTAACATCTACATGAAACCGCTGGGCGAGATCATTCGGAGGCACGGGATAAGATACCACCAATATGCGGACGATACGCAGCTGTATCTGTCCGCCCCGTGCCAACTCAATGAAGCGGTGGACGTGATGAGCCGGGGTCTTGAAGCCGTTAGGGACTGGATGCGGGCTAACAAGCTTGTACTCAACCCAGAAAAGACCGAGTGGCTGTTGTGTTTCCCTCCCAAAAATTTGGCTAGTGTTCCAACGATCAGGCTGGGGGGTCAAAATTTACACCCCTCAGACAGGGTTCGCAACTTGGGAGTCCTCCTGGATCCACAGCTGACTTTTGATCACCACCTGTCGGCTGTGACCAGGGGGGCATTTGCCCAGGTTCGCCTGGTGCGCCAGTTGCGACCCTACCTGAATCGGGAGGCTCTCACAACAGTCACTTGCGCCCTCGTGACCTCTAGGCTGGAATACTGCAACGTGCTCTACATGGGGCTGCCCTTGAAGAGCATTCGGCGGCTTCAGCTAGTCCAGAATGCGGCCGCGCGAGTGATCGTGGGTGCACCTCGGTTCGCCCACATAACACCTATCCTCCGCGAGCTGCACTGGCTACCTGTTGGCCTCCGTGTGCGCTTCAAGGTGCTTCTTACTACCTATAAAGCCCTTCATGGTAGTGGATCTGCGTACTTGGGAGACTGCCTTCTGCCAATTACCTCCTCTCGACCCATAAGATCCCACAGATTAGGCCTCCTCCGAGTGCCATCTGCCAGCCAGTGTCGGCTGGCAACTACGCGGAGGAGAGCCTTTTCTGTAGCAGCTCCGACCCTCTGGAACGATCTCCCCGTGGAGATTCGTACCCTCACCACCCTTCAGACCTTCCGCACAGCCCTCAAGATCTGGCTATCCCGCCAGGCCTGGGGGTAAAGACCATAGTTTGCCCCCGCCCGAATGTTGAATGAATGTTGTTTGATCTTAACTACATATTGTATTTTTATGTTATTGTACGTCTTCCCCTCCCATAAGTTGTTAGCCGCCCTGAGTCCCCTCAGGGAAAAGGGCGGCCTATAAATAAACGCAACTACAACTACTACACATTATTTAAAATGGCAGTCCTCGACTTACAACAGTTCATTCAGTGACCGTTCAAAGTTATAACTGAAAAAATGTGACTTATGGCCCTTTTTCCATAGTTATGATCTTTGTAACCTCCTTATGATCACGTGATTCAAATTCAGACACTTGGCAACTGGTTCATACTTATGACCATCGCTGTGTCCCAGGGTCACGTGATCTCTTTTGTGATCTTCTGATAAGCAAAGTCAATGGGGAAACAAGATTCTCTTAACAACCATGTTACTAATTTACCTACTGCAGTGATTTATTTAACAACCGTGGCAAGAAATGTCGTAAAACTCACTTAACAAATCTCTCACTTTAGAATAGCATGGAATATAGTAGAGTAGAATAGAATAGAAAAGAAAAGAAAAGAAAATATAGAATGGAATGGAATAGAAAATATGGAATGGAATGGAATGGAATAGAATAGAATAGAAAATATAGAATGGAATAGAATAGAATAGAAAATATGGAATGGAATGGAATAGAAAATATGGAATGGAATGGAATATAATAGAAAATATGGAATGGAATAGAATAGAATAGGAAACATGGAATGGAATGGAATGGAATGGAATGGACTAGAATAGAAAATATGGAATGGAATAGAATAGAAAATATGAAATTAAATGGAATGGAATAGAATAGAAAATATGAAATTAAATGGAATGGAATAGAATAGAAAATATGGAATAGAATAGAAAAGAAAAGAAAATATGGAATGGAATGGAATGGAATGGAATGGAATGGAATAGAATAGAATAGAAAATATAGAATGGTATAGAATAGAATAGAAAATATGGAATGGAATAGAATAGAAAATATAGAATGGTATAGAATAGAATAGAAAATATGGAATAGAATAGAATAGAAAATATGGAATGGAATAGAATAGAATAGAAAATATGGAATGGAATAGAATAGAATAGAATAGAAAATATGGAATGGTATAGAATAGAATAGAAAATATGGAATGGAATAGAATAGAAAATATAGAATGGTATAGAATAGAATAGAAAATATGGAATAGAATAGAATAGAAAATATGGAATGGAATAGAATAGAAAATATGGAATAGAATAGAATAGAATAGAATAGAATAGAATAGAATAGAAAATATGGAATGGTATAGAATAGAATAGAAAATATGGAATGGAATAGAATAGAATAGAATAGAAAATATAGAATGGTATAGAATAGAATAGAAAATATGGAATGGAATAGAATAAAGTAGAATAGAGTAGAATAGAAAATATGGAATGGAATGGAATAGAATAGGATAGAATTCTTTATTGGACAAGTGTGATTGGACATACAAGGAATTTGTCTCTGATGCAGTAGCTCTCAATGTATATACAACAATAGTGATAGGTCATTATTGTAGTCATGGTAAAATACATTTATCATAAAACCTGGGATAATAACACTTTGTGATAGTCAGGGATACTAAATAAGCAATCAACATCAATCATACTAGGATTCTAAGCAAACAATATAAATCTTAAGAGGCAAGCAACTATGTTACAGCCAGAAGAAAGACAAGGAGAAGAGGAGAAAAAAGGATGCTAATGCTGCCTTTCTAGATATTGATAAAAGCATCCCAGAGTGGATTTTAATAGGTTCCATTTGGCAGGAAGAACCAAGGAAAGTTCTCTTTGCTCATCTCATCCGCCCCGAATAGCAAAAGAAAGATACGACTCATTATTCAGTTTTGCCTGGAGGCAAAAGGCTTAGCTGGAATAAATAGAGTTGTGACATCTGACAGACTGTTGAGGAATTGACGTTTTTCACCTTGGACCAGCTCGGCATAATCAGGAAGTTGACAGGTAGATTCCCAGAAGATTGTCTAACTTTGTATTCATGTTACAACACCAGTTGTGTAATATATATCCATGCCTTTCTGTTTGCACCATTTTCCGTTTCAAAGGCAAAGGCTGCAATTCAAAACGGTGCCTGTTTTTTTCATGAGATTACAAGGAAGCCATTGCGGTTGTTTTTTTATCACTGCAAAAATAAGATTGAAGAAGCAAGAACATTTATTTTTTTAAAAAAGTTTTTTTTATTTTTCCATTTTCATAACATACAACCACATGTATACTTTTTATATGGCCAACATTGTATTGTATTATTAAATGTTTACATCAGTTCATCTTGCCATCAACTCCCAAAATCAATTATTGGCTCTTCTGTTCTCCATATACCATATTTGTAACTTATCTATCACATTCTTCTCCCTCTCTCCTCCCCCTCCCTGCCTCCTTTCTTCCCTCTGTCATCCTTCTTTTCTCCACTTCCCCTTCCTCTCCCCTTCTCCTCTCTCCCCTTTCCACTCCTCCTTTCTCTCTTCCTCTTCCCCCCCTCTCCTATCCCTCTCTTCTTCCCTTATCTTTCTCCTCTACTTCCCACTCTTCATCTCATTTACTTGGTGCATTTCAGCCTCTGAGCAAGCTCCATTTTATGTTGATGGTATTTATAATTTTGTTTCCTATGGGAGGGGCCAATCACCTCCAAGGTGCAGTTTTACTCCCAAGTCGAACCTGCTTTCTTAGTTGTTCTTGTCTTCGGGCAGCTCTGCGCATGCGCACACTGGGAACAGGCTCCAGCTGTTCCTCTGCCTCACTGCTGTCTAGCTCCCTCTCTGCCTCCGATGCAGAGCCCTTGTCTGAGCTTTCAGTCCCCAGGACTGGCCCATGTTCCTCCCCAACCTCCTCCTTGTTCGACTCTGCTGCCAACTCTGCTAGCCACCAGCGGGCCACAATAATTACTAACTTAACAACCAAAGTGATTCGCTTAACAATTGAGACAAGAAAGGTCATAGATGGGGCCAAATACACGTGACAAATGTCTCACTGAACAACAGAAATGTTGGATTCCATTGTGGTCGTAAGTCGAGGATGGTGGTAACATCTGGTTCTTACAAGGATGTTTTCTAGCAATCTCCTCAATCTTGTCTCTCCACCTCTTCCCTCAACCTTGCGAAACAGAGTCATGCATTTTTTCTTTTCTTATCCATCATCTACATACATCATAACAGTATCTCAGTTCCCGCTTGCTCATCATTAACTCGGGGGAAGCTGCCAATCTTTGCTTCCTTCCGGACTGATTGATGGGATGTTCTTGCAGACTGCAGGGCTTTTATTAACGGCCTTCAAATCCATAACTTAAAGGCAATGAGCTTCTTTCCCTGCACTCTTTCTTGGTCACTGTTGGAAAAACTATTGTTTTAGCTAGCCTATTCTTCGTTACCACAGAAGTACCTTGATTCTTTATTAATTTGCTTAGGTCCAACACTGCATTTTGTCATATGGCTAATTCCCTTTTTCTTCTATCCATTTTTATCTGCCCTTAATTTTTTTTAAAAAAAGCAAAATTGCTTTTTTCTTTGTCGTCTATTTCTTTGTCGTCAATTGTAACGTTCATTATAGTGGTGGGTTTCTAAAAATTTTAGAACCTCTTCTGTAGGTGTGGCCTCCTTTGTGGCTTGCCGGCCATGTGACTGGGTGGGAGTGGCTTGCCAGCCATGTGACCGAGTGGGAGTGGCTTGGCAGTCATGTGACTGGGTGGGCATGGCCAACTTGTAAAATGTGGTGAATATCACTTAACAACGCTCTTGCTTAGCAACCAAAATGTTAGCTCAGAAACTCTGGCATTTGAAGCACGCAAGTCTTAAAGATGTCAAGTTACAAGACCCTTGAACCCCTACCTTTAGGAAACAAAACCCCCAGGGTGTTCAAACTTGATAGCTTTAAGACTTGTGGACTTCAATTCTCAGAATTCCTCCTCCAGTCATGTTGGCTCAGAAACTCTGGCATTTGAAGCATGCAAGTCTTAAAGCTGTCAAGTTACAAGAACCTTGCACTCCTAACCCTTTAGAAAAAAACCCAGGGGTGTTCAAACTTGACAGCTTTAAGACTTTAAGGTTTAGATAGGACTCTTAGAGGTGGGCGGGGCGATTGGAGAGCCAGCCAATCAGTGAGCGGTGGGCGGGGCAAGCTTGGTGTGGACGGGTGGGGGGAGGGAGCTGGAACCAGTTCTAAACGGCATGGTAGATTAGAACTGGCAGGAACCCACCCCTGGTTCATTAAGCATGTTGATTGACATTACATTAAGGTAAAGGTTCCCCTCGCAAATACATGCTAGTCATTCCCAACTCTAGGGGGCAGTGCTCCTCTCCGTTTCAAAGCCAAAGAGCCAGTGCTGTCCGAAGACGTCTCCGTGGTCATGTGGCCAGCATGACTAAACACCGAAGGCGCACGGAACGCTGTTCCCTTCCCACCAAAGGTGGTTCCTATTTTTCTACTTGCATTTTTTATGTGCTTTCGAACTGTTAGATTGGCAGAAGCTGGGACATGTAATGGGAGCTCACTCTCTTACGCGGCACTAAGGATTCGAACCTCTGAACTGCCGCCCTTTTTGATCAACAAGCTCAGCATCTTAGCCAATGAGCCACCACGTCCCATAACATTACATTAGCCTTCGCAATATTTAACTAAGATTTTCCCTTTCCCTATTGGTTTCTTCCAAAGATGATATTAAATATCCTATAATCATTAACAACATAATCTAATATTTTTAGCTAAGCCAATGAGGTAGCTCGCTTGTCTCAAATGTTTCAGGGTTTGATTTCCAGTTTTGAACCCAGCTATCTTTCTTTTTATTTCTGGTTCGGCTACTCTAACTTTGTTGTAAAAATCAGAAAATAGATTATCTGGCCACTTCCTTTGTTCCTCTGAATTATTCTAATTTTTTTTTCAAGAAGGGTTTGCTTGTACATTGCAAACATTTCTCAAGATAATAAACAAGTGTTCTGGAAAAAAAGCCATTAGCCTTAATATGCTCCGTGTTGACCTTGCTCTCATCAATAAAGCCTCTTCCTTATATTATCTTGGTCCCTTTGTTACTGACCTTACAATAGCTAAAGGTAAAGGTAAAGGTTCCCCTCACACATATGTGCTAGCCATTCCCGACTCTAGGGGGCGGTGCTCATCTCCGTTTCAAAGCCGAAGAGCCAGCACTGTCCAAAGACGTCTCTGTGGTCATGTGGCCAGCATGACTAAACACCGAAGGTGCATGGAATGCTGTTACCTTCCCACCAAAGGTGGTTCCTATTTTTCTACTTGCATTTTACATGCTTTCAAACTTCTAGATTGCAGAAGCTGGGACAAGTAATGGAAGCTCACCCCATTACGCAGCGCTAGGGATTTGAACCGCCGAACTGCCGACCTTTCTGATCGACAAGCTCAGCGTCTTCGCCTCTGAGCCACAGTGTCCCTTTTTACATTAGCTACCTGATCTCTTTTTAAGAGCTTCCTGTTCTTGATGGTGCTTCTACCTCTCACGTATGCCTCTATTCTTCTCCTTAACCGTGTCAAATAAAACTTCTCTTTGCAGGAGGAATTCATCCAATACTCCAGTAATTAGCAGTTCATCACATCTTCATTGCTGGATCTCTAAGCTCCCTTTCCCAATCTCTAGGGTAAACAGTCCTTTTCATATTTGATGACATTGAGCTGTTGGCATTTTAAATACCTCTTCTCCTGCAGCTTTAAATAGATTAGTCGGTTGCCGTCTTGCAACATAAAATGCCATATTAGAACTAGATGACCAAATTGTGCAGCGCAGAATAAAACCTAAGATGCAGGTCGTCTTCGACTTACAGCAGTTCCATTTAGTGACCGTCCAAAGTTACAATGAATGGTCATTAAATGGTTGTAAGGCAAGGACTACCTGCACGTAATCAGATCCAAGGTGATATTTCTAAGCTGGCTGAATATTCCGTTCCCATCTCCTGGAAGGCGCACGGAACACTGTTATCTTCCCACCAAAGTGGCCCCTAGTTTTCTACTTGCTGGGACAAGTAATGGGAGCTCACTCCGTTATGCGGCACTAGGGATTCGAACTGCCGAACTGCCGACCTTTCTGATCGACAAGCTCAACCTCTTAGCCACTGAGCCATCCCTACATATGCATATATCTACACTCTAACACATGTAAATATTAATCACTGTCCTCCTTGTATACAGAGCGGAAAGAGGACATTAGGTTGATACCGTGTGGAACAAAACTGTGGCTGGATCTAGATGTTCTGCTTGGGATACCACAAAGCCCCCCTCCCAGAAGGTGGCAAGGAAAACAGGTTGTGAAGAGGATGTGTAGCATCCCAGACCATACTTTGAACTCTGGTCAAGCAACATTTATAGGTATGTAGAAGGGAGTACACTGCCAATAATCTTTTCCGCCATTCTCACCAAGAGAGAAATGAGCTGGGATCTGAGGTGAGTTCCAGGGGTGGGTTTCAACCGGTTCGCGGCAGTCCCTGCGAACCGGTTGGTCGCCGAACCCAGAAGTAAGTAACTTCCGGGAACGGCGAAGGGCGCGCCCGCCCACCCACGGTCCTTACCCGGTTTTGACGAGTTCTGCGCTTCCACGCATGCGCAGGACGCATACAGCACCTGCGTGATCGTCCAGGAGCAGCTGGACCATCGCGCAGACACTAGTACGCATGCGTGCACCACGCGTGTGCACGAGGACGCCGCCGGCCCCGTTCCAACCGAACCAGTTGGAACGGGGCGAGAAACCCACCCTTGATCTAGATGTTTTGCTTGGGATACCACAAAGCCCCCCTCCCAGAAGGTCGCAAGGAAAACAGGTTGTGAAGAGGATGTGTAGCATCCCAGACCATACTTTGAACCCTGGTCAAGCAACATTTACAGGTATGTAGAAGGGAGTACACTGCCAATAATCTTTTCCGCCATTCTCGCCAAGAGAGAAATGAGCTGGGATCTGAGGTGGGTTCCTACCAATTTGCAGCGGTCTGGCCAAACTGGTAGTGATTTGACAGCCTGGGTCACTGGAACCGGCAGTGACCCAGGCCTGCCACACACATACACCCCCGAACCGGTTCTCCTACAGGGCCGCCATCTTGATTTTCAGTTCTGCGCATTTCAGTTCTGCGAAATGTTTTTTTTTTCCTTTTTAAAAAACATGTTGCGCATGCTCAGACCTATTCTTGTGCAAATGTGTGTGTGTCTAGCCTCTGTATGAGCGAAGTGGCAGTAATGCTAAAAACAACCCATTCCTAGCTGGGATGATGCTTCCACTACAAGGGAGATCTGTGAAGGTTGTGTAAGAGGGAAGTGTCAGCTCTACTTGTGATGGAAAGCAACGTTGCAACAGGCACCGTCGCTTACTCACCGGTGGGCAGAGTAACCGTGTAATGAGGTACAGTTTCTGTCCAAAGGGGTAACAAGAAAAAGTAGTTTAAAAAAGAAATAAGAAATGACGCCAAGAGAACAACATGCATGCATGATTCAGCAGTGGAATTGCTCAAAGGATTCCTGTGAGTAATCTGGAGTCTTTTGAGGAAGTGGTGTTAGGAATATAATTCCAACGGTTGGGTTGGCAATATATAACTCATATAGCAATGCTGTAACTGTTTCTTTAAATCATACTGTAAAATGTGATTGGGTGCTGTTTTCCTCAATCGCCCATAAGAGGGAGCCAGAATGACTGTTAGCTCTCTCTCTGTTTGTTAGATGCTGGGCTGATCTGAGTGCCGTGAGCTATTGTATGTTTTGCAACTGTTAGCAAACTTTGTGTACCGGACTGTTTGTATGATACTGGACTATGTTATTTGGATTATCCCTTAACTGAAAGACGTTGATGACTGACTGTCTTATCCGTGTATGATTTGGACTGTTTGATGGACTCTGATACCTCTATTTCCACGAAAGTAAAAGCCTACTTAAACTGCAGTGTCTCTGTATGCTGGTTTGTGTGTTCTCCAACACAACTCTCACAAGGCTTCGCTGAATGCACTCGCTCTCCCAACGGGGAGCTTACTTAACAAGTGGGAAACTCACTGCAATGATAGGACATATGGAATCTCTTTAGAAGATAGGCTCAAGATCCGGAAGGATCTTGACAGATCTGACCATTGGGCCCTATCCAACAAAATGAAATTCTCAATCGAGAAAAGCAGTGAGTCTTACACTTAGGCAAGAAAAACCATATGTAGAAGTATAGAATAAGTGGTACCTAGCTCAATAGTAGTAACGGTGAGAGGGATCTTGGAGTCCTAGTAGACAACCATTTAAGTATGAACCAGAAGTCTACTGCAGCTGCAAAATAAATAAATAAATAAAAGCCAACACAATCCTAGGCTGAATCAACCGTGAGATAGCATCAAGATCCTGTGAAGTGTTAGCACCACTTTATTATACAGGGAAGACCACACTTGAAATATTGTGTCCAGTTTTGGTTACCATGATACAAGAAAGATGTTGAGTTTGTCCTATAAAGAGTGCAGAGAAGAGCAGCTAAGATGATTAGGGGACTGGCGGCTAAACCGTAAGATGAACAGTTGGGGGAACAGTTATCTAGTCTCATGAAGAGAAGGACTGGGGTGACTTGATAGCAGTCTTCCAATATTGAGGAATGTCATGGAGAAGACAGGGGTCAACCTATTATCTAAAGGACTTGAGGACAGGACAAGAAGTAAAGGATGCAAGCTTAACAAAGAAAGATTGAAATTAGAATTAAGGAGAAATTTTCTGATGGCGGGAACAATCAATCACGGAAACAACTGGCCTTCAGAAGTTGTGGGTGCTCCATTACTGGTGGTTTTCAAGAAGAGATTGGACAACCATTTGTCCAAAATGGTGTAGGATCTCTTGCTTGAGCAGGAGGTGGAATTAGAAGACCTCCTTCCCAACTCTCTTGTTCGGTAATTCTTGAATCAGCCCATCGTTCCATCACGCAAATCGACTGGCAGATTTGGGGACGATACACATAACCACTCTGCAAATTGCAAAAGGATTTCTCCTATCTTATTGATCTCCCTTAGAGCTGTTGGGATTGCAAGGGATCATAGAAGAGATGCATCTTTTAGAGTTAGAAAGGATGTTTAATGCTGTGGAGGCCTAACATTCAACAGGAACCTATTTTCCAATGATTTACATCTATTATGCTGTGCTGTGCCCTCTCAAATGGTAAGTCCAGTTCTTGATCTCTGAGCAGCACTAACCTGTCACCCCTTCTTCTGAAGATTAATTACAGCCATTCCTTCCATTCCATTTCATCATTCTTGATTTTTAGTTCCCCTTTTGCCCTACTCTAAACCTATTCCAATTTCTCTGAAATTTTACTAAGGAACTATAGGAATGGACACCCTACTGTTGTGGCCCAGCAGGAGCCGTTGGAGCTGCTGATGGACTCCGATAGCGAGGAACCCTATGAGTCTGCTCTGGAAGATGTGGAGGACCCTGAGCAGGGTTCAGATTCAGAGCAGGGACCAGAGAGGCTGGTTGGCCACCAGGAGGCTCCTGAGGCATGGAGCAGTGGGGAAGATCAAAGGAAGTTTGTCCCTGACGCCAGGCAACGGAGGGCGGAGAAACGGAGGCAGCAGTTACGGAGACAGACTCATAAGAGATAATCAAGCCCAGGTGGTTGTGGCTTGGCCCTTCCCAAGAGAGTATATAAGAAGAGACTTTGGGAGGAGTCCTTTTGCAGGACACAACTGTTTGTAGTAATCTGGGGAACTCCTTGTCTGGTCTGCCTTGTGTTCCCGTGTCTGTTGGAGTCTGGGTTGCTGCCAATGTCTTGCCAGTGAGTCGTGTCTGGGCTTTCATCCAACAGGATTATAATTGCTGTGAATAAAGAGTGGCAAACAGCTAAGCCTGTGTCTGTGTTCATTACTGGACGGAGGGGGGCCAGAACACCCTACTAAGGATCAACATTTTTCACCCAGGAGCTTATAGTCATATCCTATCCTAGATACCTAAATATATCATTATGTCCTAAATATCCCAAAGGTGCTTTTTCAGGAGGCAACTGGACTTTCTTGTTTTTTTTCCTTTTGAAGATGTTTCTGTTCTCATTCAAGAAGCTTCTTCAACTCTGACTGGATGGTGAAGAATGGAAGGGATTTATATTCCTTCGAGACAGTTGGTCATTTGCATCCTTTAGAAGGTTGTTGAAGCACTTAGAGGTTTATCTGTGTTTTCAGGGTCACCTGAGTCATGCTCCTGGTTCCTGTAGTCTGCAATTTTCCCTCTGGAAATCCATTCCTACTCCCACACCATTCCAAGTTGTTCATCCCAAATTGTATAACAAAAAATCTGTAGAGATTCTCAGTCATCCAGGTCATGGTTGTCCCAAAGGTGCTTTTTCAGGAGGCAACTGGACTTCCTTGTTTTTCTTTGAAGATGTTTCTACAGACTTTTAGCTATGCAATTTGGGATGAACACCATTTAATGGTGTGGGAGTAGGAATGGAGTTCCAGAGAAAAAATTGCAGACTTCCTTTCCCCACTATCCTATCGGAGCTGAAGAAGCTTCTTGGATGAGAAGTGAAATGTCTACCAAGGACGTAGGATGGGAAATGCAGTACTGTATCAGGGGTGGGTTCCTGCCAGTTCTAACCTCTTCTATAGAAGAGGTTCCACAAATCCACAGTGCCATTTAGAACATCTAGCTCCCTCCCCCCACCCGTCCACACATCATCAAGATGAAGAGTGAGAGGAGGAATTCTGGGAGTTGAAGTCCACAAGTCTTAAAGCTGTCAAGTTTGAACATCCCTGGTTTTTTTTTTTCTAAAGTGTTAGGGGTGCAAGGGTCTTGTTAACTTGACAGCTTTAACACTTGCAAACTTCAATGCCAGAGTTCCTGAGCCAACATTTTGGTTGCTAAGCAAGAACGTTGTTAAGTGAGTTTCACCACATTTTACAAGTTGGCCATGCCCACCCAATCACATGGCTGGCAAGCCACTCCCACCCGATCACATGGCTGGCAAGCCACTCCCACCCGGTCATATGGCCGGCAAGCCGCTCCCACAAAGCAGGCCACACCTACAGAAGAGGTTCTAAAATTTTTTGAAACCCACCACTGTACTGTATACAATGAAGACTTGAGTTATCAGTGCAGGATCATTGAATTTAGTCACCAAATATCCCGGATAAATCCAACAGGAGCATTGCCAACGATTAACAATTTGTCTTGGTCTGTAAGTGATTTTTCCCTCCTTCTGTGAACTCATTCAAAGTGTTTGGAGGACACCCTGATTAAAATGGGCCAAAATCCATTAACAAATAAGGAAGGAACTGGGTGATAAGGAAACAACTTGCTTGCTATCTTAGACCAAAAAGAAAGAAAATGCTTCATCCAGACACTTTAAATCTTCAAAGCCTTTTTTATGATGCGTTGACCTGCTTGAAGTACTTACTCCTCTGGCTTTCTTACGACTTGGTGTGATGTTTTTTGTCCTGCTGTTGCCTTGGGTAAGTCCATCACAGAGTTTCCTTTATGGGATAAGTAGCATTAGGCAAACTAGCTTGGATTGAGGTTTTGACATAAGACTTTTTGAGAAAGAAGGAGTAAAGTAGAGTGTAGACTTTAATCACACACTTTATAACAGGTTAACAGTCGGAAAGAACCAGAGGTGGGTTCCTACCAGTTCGCACCTATTCGGTAGAACCGGTTCGTCAAATCTACCGAACCGGTTAGAAGAGGTTCCACCAGTGGACCCGGAAAGCAGGCCACACCTACAGAAGAGGTTCCAAACTTTTTTGAAACCCACCACTGGTCCTTGGATATGATTATTCTACACTATCATGCTCATATTTATAAAACTCAGGGCCTCTGTGAAAGGTAAGGATGACTACTGCGTTTGTGGTGCAATCAGAACATTGCGTGTGTTGAAGTTGTTTTAAGGCAAACCAAGGATGCCTTTTAAAAAACAAGTTTACATCCTATTCTTATGCATGCCAGTGCTGTGTGTGAGGTAATTTAAGGTGGTTCTGACAAGTGTCGTCGGCGTCTTCATATCCGGTCACATGGGCGGCAAGCCACTCCCATCTGGTCACATGGGCGGCAAGCCACTCCCACCAAGGAGGCCACACCCACAGAGTAGGTTCAAACAATTTTTGAAACCCACCACTGGAAAGAATCTTGTAGATCATCTAGGCCAGTGATGGTGAACCTTTTTTGCGTCGGGTGCCAAAAGCACATGGGTGCGCGTTATCGCGTGCCCACCTCCATAATTTAATGCCCCCAGTGCTGTGCTCCTGCTCATGTGCGCATAACCACCACCACCTGCCACTGTCCCGCAATGCGCACACAGCTTTCTTGGAGCCTAGGGAGGGCAAAAATGGCCTCCCTGCACCGCCAGAGGCTGGAAACAGCTCATTTTCTGACTTCCGGTGGATCCGTTTTTCACCCTCCAGGTTCCAGAGGCTTTCTAGGATCCTGGAGAGAGCAAAAAATAGCCCATTGTGCAAACCCAAAGTCTGGGCAAAAAACCGCCAAAAATTAAGGGCGAAAATCAGCTGACCAGTGCCCACATGTGTGCTGGAGCTAACAGGGCAATGCCTTGCATGCCCTTAGAAATGGTTCTGCGTGCCACCTGTGGCATGCGTGCCATAGGTTTGCCATCATGGATCCAGGCCAACCCCCCCCGCCCAAGCAGGAGACCCTATACCATTTCTGACAGATGGCAGTCCAATGTCTTCTTGAAAGCTTCCAGTAATGAAGCTCCCACAATTTCTGAAGGCAACTTCTGTTCCATTGGTTGATTGTTTTCATTGTCAGTAAAGTTCTCCTTATTTCCAGGTTGAATCTCTCCTTGTTCAATTTCCATCCATTATTTCTTCAGATGTTTTGGAAAATAGCTTGACTCCCTCTTCTTTGTGGCAGCCCCTCAAATATTGGAAGACTGCTATCATGCCTCCCCTGGTCCTTCTTTTCACTAGACTAGCCATGCCCAGTTCCTGCAACTGTTCTTCATATGTTTTAGCCTCCAGTCCCCTAATCATCCTTGTTGCTCTTCTCTGGACTTTTTCTAGAGTCCCAACATCTTTTTTATACTGTGGTGACTTAAAAACCAGTGCTAGTTTTGAGCCAGCACTATCTGAAGACTCCGTGGTCATGTGGCCAGCATGACTAAATGCATGGAAGGTGCATGGAGCACTGTTACCTTCCCACCAAAGGTGGTCCCTATAAAGAGCCGAGGTGGCGCAGTGGTTAAATGCAGCACTGCAGGCTACTTCAGCTGACTGCAGTTCGGCAGTTCGGCTGTTCAAATCTCACCGGCTCAGGGTTGACTCAGCCTTCCATCCTTCCGAGGTGGGTAAAATGAGGACCCGGATTGTTGTTGGGGGCAATATGCTGACTCTGTAAACCGCTTAGAGAGGGCTGAAAGCCCCATGAAGCGGTATATAAGTCTAACTGCTATTGCTATTGCTATTCTACTTTCGAGTTGCTAGGTTGGCAGAAGCTGAGACAAGTAACAGGAACTCACTCCGTTACGAGGCACTAGGGAGACACTGCCAACCTTTCTGATGACAATTCATTTTTGTAAGCGGCCAAAATTATGAATTTGAGATGGGAATGTAAATTGAGATAATAAAAATAAATAACAGACAGGGCTCAGATTGTTAGCCTTAGTACCGTAAATATAGGAAGAGTCTGATTCAACTTCCATTTCCGAGACTGCAAAGCATCCTGGAGAAAAGTCCCGTTAAGATCCGTGGTGGGACTTATTTCTTGATAGAACAAACTAGTGTAGGATTGTGCTTCCAAGTTGCCTAAATAGAATCAGATTTGGAAGCAGGAGAGTAGACACCAGGATAAGGGAATTGGTGCCTCCTGCTGTCAAGATTGAAGAGACTGTATTTATTGGAAAAGGATTACCAAGGCGTCAGAGAGGCTCACATGAGGCTCACATTCACCAATAGACAAAAATCTTGGTCACCACGATGTAGGAAAGATGTGGAAACTCTAGAAAGAGTGCAGAGAAGAGCAACAAAGAGGATTAGGGGACTGGAGGCTAAAACATAGGAAGAACAGTTGCAGGAACTGAGTATGTCTAGTTTAATAGAAAGAAGGACTAAGGGGAGACACAATAGCAGTCTTCCAATATTTGAGGGGCTGCCACAAAGAAGAGGGAGTCAACCTATTCTCCAAGTCACCTGAGGGCAGAACAAGAAGCAATGGGTGGAAACTAATCAAGGAGAGAAGCAACTTAGAACTAAGGAGAAATTTCCTGACAGTTAGAACAATTAATCAGTGGAACAGCATGTCTCCAGAAGTTGTGGGATCTCCAACACAGGAGGTTTCTAAAAAGAGATTGGGAAACCATGTGTCTGAAATGTCACAGGGGTTATGAGCAAGTGGTTGGATTAGAAGATCTCTAAGGTCCCTTCCAGCTCTGTTATTAATAACAGTAAAGATACTGTTGAACAGTGAATGGGTGAGTTGACCATGATGAGTTGACTAGGGTGAGGTGTCCTGCAGTGTGCTGACTGTGGTGATTTGGCCATGACAAGTTGGCCACGATGAGTTGACCACAGTGAATTGGCCATGGTGAGTTGACCAGGGTGAGGTGGCCATGGTGAGTTGACCATGGCAAGTTGACCATGATGAGTTGACCAGGGTGAGTTGTCCTGCAGCACGCTGACTGTGGTGATTTGGCCATGGCAAGTTGGCCATGATGAGTTGACCACAGTGAATTGGCCATGGTGAGTTGACCAGGGTGAGGTGGCCATGGTGAGTTGACCATGGCAAGTTGACCATGATGAGTTGACCAGGGTGAGTTGTCCTGCAGCACGCTGACTGTGGTGATTTGGCCATGGCAAGTTGGCCATGATAAGTTGACCATGGTGAGTTGGCCATGGTGAGTTGACCATGGCGAGTTGACTGCAGTGAATTGACCATGGCAAGTTGGCCATGGTGAGTTGTCCTGCAGCATGCTGGCTGTGGTGATTTGGCTGTGACAAATTGGCCATGGTGAGTTAACCATGGTGAGTTGACCATGGCGAGTTGATCACATGGCAAGTTGGCTGTGGCAGGTTGACAAGCTGATTAGAGGGAGAATGAAGAGGACTGGCTTGAGATGATTTTCTTGATGAAAACAAACCTAAAGGAAGCACCCAGTGTTCAATCTTATTTCTGTCAACTCTTCAACATTGTTATTCATGTTTGGATGAGGAAGTGGAAGGAAGGCCCATCCCATTTGTTGAAGACACAACATTGAGTTGAGTTAGTAACAATTTCCCAGTGAACTTGAGCATGGAACGGAGGCCAAGAGAATGAAAGTGACAGAAACAAATGTGAATTTAACTCACTTAGAAACAAATCAAATGCTCAAGAGCGAAGAGCTGGTTCGGTGAAAGGAGATGAAGGAATTGGGACTGTATAGCTTTGAGAAGCAAAGGACTTTAGAGGGCTTTGAGGAAAGGTCCACACAGGATACCAAGATAGTAGACTCAGTTCTCTAGATAGGCATGGATTCCACTTCCCAATGTGATCAAAGCTGGACATCCGTCTATCTGGAAGTTTTTGGTTTGGATTCCTGCTCAGAATGGGATGGACATCAGGGTACCAAAAATGCTTCTCTCTCAAGTATTACTTTTTGAGCTAAGGTAGAACTCCATAAGTTATATTTTCACGAAGAGACCCAGGTGCTCTCTGAGTTTGGTTGTTTATTTGCAGATGATTCATTATGCAAACTAGGCATCATCATCAGTGGTGGTTATGTTCTCAGTTCATGGCCAACCTTTTTTAATGAGATTGCTGTAGGAAAAATACAACATTGAAAGCTTCCTTGGAAACAGGGAACATATCAGGAATAATAGAATAACAGAGGTCAAAGGGAACTTGGAACTTCTAGTCCAATCCCCTGCTCAAGCAGGAGGTCCTGTACCATTCCAGACAAATGGCTCTTCTGAAAAGCCTCCACTTATGGAGCACCCACAACTTCTGAACTCTTAATTTTAATAGATTTAAAGTTAGATATAAATTAATAGAAGGATTAATATTAATAATATTAGGAGAAGGATTAATTTTAATAGATTCATTAAGTCCTTCATCCAGTTCCCATATCTCTTGAATGAGGGGATTGAAATGTGAAAAAGACAGGGGTTAAAATAGAAGGGAAACCTGAAATTCTTTTATTAGGAATAATGTCTGTGAAATACAAAAAAGAAATCCAGTATTTAATACTACATATAATTACGGAGGCAAAGATTGCCTTTGCCCAGAAATGGAAAAACAAATTAATTCCAAGCGAAGAGTAAACAATATGAAAGGTTATGGATTGTGCTGAAATGGACAAACTAACTAAAGAAATCCAGGAAAAGAAGAATCAGAATTCTACCAGATATGGGATAAATGGTATAGGGGGATGGAGGAAAGAAACTAGAATCAATGAAGGAATGTAACAAAACTCAAAAAATAATAGTTATGAGTAAAATTAGAGGGTTAAGAATAGTGAAATCCAAATGAAATACAATAGAAGGGGAAATAATATAAGGTGAGCGGTATCGATTGATGATTGCTATTAGAAAGAACAGGAAGCTCCTGTTCGTATTGTATTGTGTAAATGAGGTATACGTCTAGGTTTTGTGTCTGTGTATTTTACATGTTTGTTAATAAAAAATAAAAAAATAAAAAAAGGAAATGGGCAAAAGATTACCATGTATTGACGTAATCTATCTATGTCAACATTAAGAGTATAGCAAGCTTGAAGAATTAAATTATGTTGGCTCATTTAATTTTCATCCTCCAGGAAGGATATCAGGCTGTAGAAATAGGGCTTATCCACTCTGTGTGAAGTATCAATGTTATTGATTATGAAAATATTAAAATTTATTTCTATTTGCTTAATTACTCATTTTTCTGACTCCATAACATTTGAGTCCCATTTACTCAGTCATTTAAGTACTGAGAAGAAAGAAATTCATACCAATTAGAATAGAATAGAATAGAATAGAATAACAGAGTTGGAAGGGATCTTGGAGGTCTTCTAGTCCAATCCCCTGCTTAGGCAGGAAACCCTACACCACTTCAGACAAATGGGCATCCAATCTCTTCTTAATAACTTCCAGTGTTGGAGCATTCACAACTTCTGGAGGCAAGTTGTTCCACTAATGAATTGGTCAGGAAATTTCTTCTCAGTTCTAAGTTGCTCCTCTCCTTGATTAGTTTCTACCCATTGTTTCTTGTTGATCCTCAGATGCCTTGGAGAATAGTGTAACTCCCTCTTCTTGGTGGCAACCCCTGAGATATTTTTTGAAATGTTTTTTTTAATGAAATGTTTTTTTTAATTTGTTGTTCACTGAATCCTCTTCCTGAAGGTGTCATCTAGCACTTCACCAGTTCTTCAAGATGCTCATTTTTGCCTGCTTCCATTCTAGCCACGTCACCCATTCACTTTTCAACTGTATCTTTAACAAAAAAATAGCAGAAATGGAAGGGACCTTGAAGGTCTTCCAGTCTAACTTCCTGCTCAGGCAGGAAACCCTGCACCATTTCAGACAAATGGCTATCCAACATCTTTTTAAAAACTTCCAGTGTTGGAGCATTCACAGCTTCTGGAGGCAAGTTGTTCCACTGATTTTGTTCTCACTGTCAGGAAATTTCTCCTCAGTTTTAAGTTGGTTCTCTCCTCGATTAGTTTCTGCCCATTGCTTCTTGTCCTGCCCTCAGGTGCCTTTGAGAATAGTTTGACTCCCTCTTCTTTGTGGCAGCCCCTCAGATATTGGAAGACTGCTATCCTGTCTCCCCTGGTCCTTCTTTTCATAGGTCTAGACATGGAGGAACACAAATCTGTAGTTTTTCAGCACAAAATTATCATGGAACCATCAGAGAAGTGTGCAAAAGAGGGCAGCTTTTTGGAATTACTTAAGTGTTTGTTATGCTGCTTGATGTTAAAGACAATATTAATATCATTTAAGGGAAATTGTTTGGTATCAATGCAAATATCCAGTTTTGCAATGTTATCTTTTTTGAAATGTGCCTCATTTTGGAATGTCTTTTGAGATAAATATGCAATGCGCATAATTTTGGGATCTGGGTGTGTGTCCAGGGCAGTGGTAAAATTCATTTTTTTTTACTACTGGTTCTGTGGGTGTGGCTTGGTGGCCATGGCAGGGGAAGGATACTGCAAGATCCTCATTCCCACCACACTCCAGGGGATGGATATTGCAAAATCCCCATTCCCACTCCACTCTGGGGCCAGCCAGAGGTGGCATTTGCCGGTTCTCTGAACGACTCAAAATTTCCGCTACCGGTTCTCCAGAACCTGTCAGAACCTGCTGGATTTCACCCCTGGTCCAGGGTCAGTCCTTAGCCACTTCTATTACTGTATTCAGCAATTGTCATTGCACAGGTTTTTTTGACTCACTTAAACTAGATAAATGCATCGAGAGACAACCCAAGAAATGTCTAATTTATGATCCATTTACACCATCCGGACTTTAGAACTTAGAATCCTAGGTCTTTAAGGGGTCTCAGAGAACTTCTAGTCCAACTCCCTACTAATTTATGATCATATATCATCCCAGTCTTGCAACCCTCCAGTGATGGAGCACCCACAGCTTTTGGAGATAAGCCTTTCCAACTTGTCAATTATTCTCAATGTCAGGAAATTTCTCCTTACTCCTAAGTTGGTTCTCTGTTTAACAGGCTTCCACCCATTCCTTCTCCTCCTGCCCTCCAGTGCGAGCTAATCCAGCATTTCCCCCCTTCCATTTAACTGGCTTTCACATCTTACTTGTCATACCCAAACAGATTTTTTTTTTTTGTCATTTCAAAGGTTGATCTGTCCTGCAAAAGTATTTAATACGACTTCCTTTCATTGTTTCTTGCGCACCATTAAAGCAGTTGATTTTCCTGATCACAGCATTGTGCTAAGCGCCGGGCGGAAGCAACAGCCCGCCTTTATCTTCCCTTCGAACGAACAAGAGTTCCTGCTCGAGTTGTACAACTGGGGATAAATAGCCGGCAAGGCCAGTCCAATGTAGCCTCCTGCAAGGGAGTGGGCTCCGATCGCAGGGAGGCTGATTAATGATGGACAACGGATCCTGGCACAACGCAAAGGTATCTAAGCTGTTCTTCATCAAAGAGGCCACATGGCCAATGCTTCATGTTGAGTGTTGGCCAGTAGGCCAACTCTAACTCCAGGTTCTGTGGATAAATGTGAGGAGGGGAGATATTTAAGATGAATACTGGCTTATTGTCCTGATTTTATTCAAGGCAAACAAGTCTTCCAAGAATAAGGATTGGTCAACAGCCATGTACTTTTAATGAAACAGCATTCTTGATGAACAATGTGTTGGGTGCAGTGATCATTCCTGAATGTTGGATAGGAGTAGAATCGTTAGAATTTTGGATAGGAGCAGAATTACTAGAACTTTGGATAAAAGCAGAATCGCTGGAATTTTGAATCACTAGCAGATTGTTAGTCTTGCCTTGGGTGTTAGATTCCTACTTGGCAGTCAAGTTCAACTAGATAGTTTCTCCTAGGTCCTACAACAGGATTCTTGTTAAGGTTGCATTGAGCTCAAAGTAGCTTAACTTGCTCTGATTTGTGATTTAAATAACAACAACATTCTAATTCTACAAAAAACCCACCTACTTGGAACAGCTTATATCCTCCGATGTTACCTTAACAGTTCCTAAGTTCTTGGTTAGGACTCGAGCTGTTGAGCTACCAACCAGCCCCAAAGGCTGTGAATCTCACCAAAGATTAACCGGTAATAATAATAATGCTCCCCTGGGGCTTGCCTTATTTCTAGGACTTTTTGGACTATTGTATTCAGAAAATGTTGAATTGACCACCAGCAATATTTCTATACAGATTTCAAATTATTTCATTGGGAGAGTTGAGTTGACTAGGTGTAAATGCACATGAATGAAAGAGGGGAAAAAAGGCAATGGATAGGATTTTGCTGGGCTAACATTCTGTCCCCCCTTCCTTGGAGCAAATCCAGTGTAATCCAACGATCATAGGATTCTGCTGCACAGTTGGGATTTTTCTCCTAATTCCTCTCTTTTTTTCAACAATTATTTCATAGATGATTGGATCCAGATTTTTACTACTGCTGCTCTTAGCTCTGCCTGTATCAACACTGGGTAAGAAATCCATCATTTGCCCGCTTGGTTATAGCAGTTAGCAGTTAGACTTATATACCGCTTCATAGGGCTTTCAGCCCTCTCTAAGCGGTTTACAGAGTCAGCATATCGCCCCCACAGTCTGGGTCCTCATTTCACCTACCTCGGAAGGATAGAAGGCTGAGTTAACCTTGAGCCGGTGAGATTAGAACTGCTGAACTGCAGATAACAGTCAGCTGTAGTGGCCTTCAGTACTGCACCCTAACCACTGCGCCACCTCGGCTCTCCTTATAGCATACCTAGGTTATGCTATCATCATGGTAGTCTTGTTCAAACAACCAGCACCATTAGTACATGCTCAGTGTGTGGTCACGCTGTAAAATATTGTGGCCTGTTACTGACTGTAATTGTTCCCTGCAATGACCTGGTACAAAGGATTGCAAGTAATTTGAATCCAGGCCTTTGTTAGACTAGAGTAACAGAGTTGGAAGGAACCTTGGAGGTCTTCTAGTCCAACCCCCTGCTCAGGCAGGAAACCCTACACTACCCTACATCTTCTTAAAAACTTCCAGTGTTAGGGCATTCACAACTTCTAGATGCAAGTTGTTCCACTGATTAATTGTTCTAACTGTTAGGTCAATCAGTCAATTGTTATTGATTTTCCTAACCAAACGCAGGGTCCTTGAGGAAGTCCTGGCAAACCACAGAGCCGTTAAAGAGTATATTAACGAAACTTGTGATTTCCTAACTTGACCTACTGTCAAGCCACAGAGGGAAGGATCACTGCTGTTTATCCTCCTTTTTTCCCCTCCCAAATCTCTGGGCTTTGCTAAAATAAAACTTTGGGGCAGAGAGAAACCCCAAGAATTACTTTGCTCCTTGATTTTTCTCCATTTTCTCCGCAGCTCATGGTTGCCACATTCAGTGAAAAACATGCCCATATCTTATTCTGACTTCATTTCATGGAGGGGTTGAGAGTAGGGCAGGCCTACCGTGTTTCCCTGAAAATAAGACAGGGTCTTATTTTCTTTTGACCCCCCCCCAAAAAATAAGCGTTTGGCCTTATTTTCAGGGAGGTCTTATTATTTTTTTGAGAATTTTTTTATTGTTTTAATTAAACAGAAAGAAAAAAAATCGTCTTTCGTTACATCTTGTTGAAAGCGTATCGATTGGTTACAAATATATTCCGTGCGTTTCTTCCACAGTCCCTACATATACTTCATTTAAATCATGTTGTACATTTTAAATCAAGAAAGAAAAGTTATACATTTTACTATCCCTGTACCTTAATTCTCATTTGGTTACTATTGTTTAAACATGTTTTTATTTAGAATCATTTATATTAGAAGACACAACCAACTACTGGCGTTCATTTGCAATTTCAATAGATCTCCAATACCGTTACACCTTTATGACATGTTCTAAAATTAATTCGGGTTAAGTAGGGGGGGGGTCTTATTATTTTTGAGGTGCAGAAAGCGTTGAGCATGGTCACCTCATGGCTGCTGCTGTTTTATAATATTTTTCAGGGAGGGCTCATTTTCGGGGAGGGCTTATTTTAGCGCATGTGCTAAAACTAGCAGGTGCTAGTTGTCACCTACAAAGCCCTTCATGGTATTGGATCTGGGTACTTGAGAGACAGCCTACTGCCAATTACCTCCACTAGGCCAATAAGATCCC
The DNA here is from genome assembly GCF_009769535.1 of Thamnophis elegans. Lineage (NCBI taxonomy): Eukaryota > Metazoa > Chordata > Lepidosauria > Squamata > Natricidae > Thamnophis > Thamnophis elegans. Next base: position 76,087,361 of record NC_045547.1, read on the forward strand.
ATAGATTAGGCCTCCTCCGAATTCCATCAGCCAGCCAGTGTAGACTGGCAACTACCCGGAGGAGAGCCTTCTCGGTGGCTGCTCCGACCCTCTGGAACGAACTCCCCGTGGAGATTCGTACCCTCACCACCCTCCAGACCTTCCGCGTAGCCCTTAAAATCTGGCTGTCCCGACAGGCCTGGGGCTAAAGACTTCAACCCCACTCGAATGGTATGACTGTTGCGCTTTTTTAATGATGTATTGTCTTCATGTTTGTAACTTGTTTGTCCTTCCCTCCCCCTGAATCGTGAGCCGCCCTGAGTCCCCTCAGGGAAAAGGGCAGCATACAAATAAAGTAAAATCTAAATCTAAATCTAAAAGCCCAGTTGGGCTTATTATCCGGGGAGGTCTTATTTTTGAGAGAACAGGGTATTACAAAATGTGTGACCAGCTGTGTTGAGTTTGGATTTTCTAGTTTAAATGCCGAGGGTTCCTTGATACTCATCGCCTCGTTTGACAACGGTAGAACTTCATAGAAGGTTCTATGGCCCTGGACATCCTACGCTAACGAATCACGATCTTGCAGGGCAAAAAGATTTCTTGCCGCCATTTGCACGCTGTAGCCTTTTTGGAGACGAACACATCAAAACCTTTGACGAACTGATCTATGATTTTGCTGGAGATTGTAGCTACCTGCTTGCTGGAGACTGTGAAAAGAGATCTTTCCTCTTACTGGGTGAGTTTTCAAGCCAAGTTTTTTAATTTATTTTTCGTTACATTTTTTTTAACTTCTTTTGTCAACAGAGGGTTGTCCTGGTTTTTTTCCCTCCCTTTAGATCTTCTATTATGCTTATTACATTTTACATCATATTTCCATTTCACATTTCAGTCATCTTATTTTTACCCCATATTCTCTCTTAATTTACGTTTTTCTTCATATATAAACAATTGCCCTTCAAAAGCTAATCAATTTTGAACTTTAAGTTTTGAATATACGGTGGAATGTTTCTTGAACCTTGTCTGAAGTTTTTGGAAATTAGAAGAACGAGCAGTTCAGCTAAATATAAGGGAGCTTGCTTGGAGATGGGAGCTGTTGAACAAAATATAGAATGTAGAATAATAGGGTTGGAAGGGACCTTGGAGTTCTTCTAGTCCAACACCCTGCTTAAGCAGGACACCCTATATTATCCCAGACAAATGGCTGTCCAGTTTCTTCTTGAAACCATCCAGTGTTGGGAGCATCCAAAGCTTCTGGAGGTAAGCTGTTCCATCAATTCATTGTTCTCAGGAAATTTCTCCTTAGTTCTAAGTTGGATTTCACCTTGATGTTCTTTCAACTGTTACTTCTTGTGTTGCCCTCAAGTGTTTTGGAGAATAGGGTGAGCTATTCTTCTTTTTGATAGTCCTTCAGGTGCTTAGAAGACTGTTATCAGTTCAACCTAGTCCTTCACTTCGTTAGACTAGACATACCTCATTCCCTCAATGGTTCATTATATGCTTTAGCCTCCAGACCCCTTATTAACATTGTTTAGAATAGAATAGAATAGAATAGGATAGAATAGGATAGAATAGGACAGGACAGGAATAGGAATAGGAATAGGAATAGGAATAGGAATAGGAATAGGAATAGGAATAGGAATAGGAATAGGAATAGGAATAGGAATAGGAATAGGAATAGGAATAGAATAACAGGGTTGGAAAGGACCTTCGAGGTCTTCTAGTCCAACTCCCTGCTTAAGCAGGAAACCCTACACCACTTCAGACAAATGGTTATCCAACATCTTCTTAAAAACTTCCAGTGTTAGAGCATTCACAACTTCTGGAGGCAAATTGTTCCACTGATTAATTTTTCTCACTGTCAGGAAATTTCTCTTTAGTTCTAAGTTGCTTCTCTCCTTGATTAGTTTCCACCCATTGCTTCTTGTCCTGCCTTCAGGTGCCTTGGAGAATAGCTTGACTCCCTCTTCTTGGTGGCAGCCCTTCAGATATTGGAAGACTGCTATCATGTCTCCCCTAGTCCTTCTTGTCATTAAACTAGATATGCCCAGTTCCTGCAACCGTTCTTCATATTCATAACTTCATGTTTTAGATAAAATAGATTGCATGTATGATAATATTCTGTGTCTTCTTTCTTTTTAATTACCAATGTAAGTCTATCCATTTCTGCACAATCTAGTATCTTAATTATCTGTTCGTCTTCATTTTTTCAATATTGTGCAAATATAATACTCCCTGCTGTTAAGACATGTAATATCAAATACATACTTTTCTTATCAGGTTTTTCCAGATATTATGCTTAATAAAAACAATCCAGGTTTAAAATCTACATGTTTCCCTATCATCTTTTCTAACCACCTGTGTATTTTTGCCCAAATTTTGTTTGCTTTAAAATAGGTCCATCACATATGATAAAATGTGTCCATTTTTTTGGGTTATGTTTCCAACGTCTGCTAGACATACTTTTAAATATTTTAGCTAATCTAGCATTTTTTAAAAAAGAAAATGGATGAACTTTTGATTTGGATGGCCTTGAAGATTTTGCACAATTTCTGGGAAGTAAACACAATGAAGAGCTGGTATTATACTAAATAAAAGCAATAAGAACAATTGCTTCTCATAATTTACCCATAATTGTTAAAAAGGAGAGCAAGCCAATGATTGTTAGTAAAAAATGTGGCTAACCTTTTGTTTCATTTCAGGTGACTATCACAATGGGAAAAGAACCAGCCTTTCTCTGTACCTTGGAGAATATTTGGATATTCATGTGTTATTAAATGGCACTGTGACTCAAGGTGAAAAAAGGTAAACATTTCGGTCACGTCGACATCAGTACAGAGAGTCCTTAACTTACAACTCATTCATTTAGTGGCCATTTGAAGTTGCAATGGCACTGAAAAAAAGGAAGTTGAGGGCTCTCTGTATTCCAGAATCGAAAGCAGTGTGTTCTAATTCTGCACCAGATACTAAGGGAATCTCTCACTTCCTCTTGTTAAAAAAAAAAGGATTTTGATACCGTATGCCTCAAACGGAGTCTTTCTGGAAAAGGAAGCTGGGTATTATAAGCTCTCTGGTGAGGAGCATGGCTTCGTGGTGAAGATTGACACCAGCGGGAATGTCCTTCTGAGCCTTGCAGAGAAACACTATAACAGGACGTGTGGACTCTGTGGGAATTTCAACAAATTTGCTGAAGATGACTTCATGACACAGGAAGGTGAGTATTCAGTATGTGTTCTGGCCTAGGCTTCCCCCAAAAGCACGAAGCAGAGGCCTGGTCCCGACAAAACCCCTTTTATTAAATGAATGTTAATTCCTTTCATTCAAATTTAGCAAGGTCTGGCAAGGTCAGTCTTTCAAAGGATTATTTATGACCACAGACCAGTGGTGGTCTCAGGAGTCAAAGAATAGATAGGGGCAGGGCCAGCCAGAGGTGGTATTTACCAGTTCTCCAAACTATTTAAAATTTCTGCTACCGGTTCTCCAGAACTGGTTTCAATTTTTTTTAGAACCTCTTCTGTAAGTGTGGCCTGCTTTGTGGGAGTGGCTTGCCGGCCATGTGACCGGGTGCAAGTGGCTTGCCGGCCATGTGACCGAGTGGGAGTGGCTTGCCGGCCATGTGACTTGGTTGGCGTGGCCAACTTGTAAAATGTGGTGAAACTCACTTAACAACGTTTTTTGCTTAGCAACCAAAATGTTGGCTCAGAAACTCTGGCATTTGAAGCATGCAAGTCTTAAAGCTATCAAGTTACAAGACCCTTGCACCCCTAACCCTTTAGAAAAAAAACCCAGGGGTGTTCGAACTTGACAGCTTTAAGACTTGTGGACTGTATCTTTCCCCTGGAGTGGGGAGGGAATGGAGATTTTGCAGTATCCTTCCCCTGGAGTGGGGAGGGAATGGAGATTTTGCAATATCCTTCCCCTGGAGTGGGGAGGGAATGGAGATTTTGCAGTAACCTTCCCCTGGAGTGGGGAGGGAATGGAGATTTTGCAGTATCCTTTCCCTGGAATGGGGATTTTGCAGTATCCTTCCCCTTCCATGCCCAACAAGTCATGCCCAACAAGCCACACCATGCCCAACAAGCCATGCCCATAGAACCTGTAGTAAAAAAATTAATCCCACCACTGGGCTGGAAGGCAAATGGCAGGTGATGAGTGACCTTTTAGGGTAGGTTTTGCCCTATGTACAGCCGCGACAGGAGTTGGGTTTGAGACCGCCACAAAAATGTGCCTCTAAACGTCTTGTAACCTCTACTTTAGGAATGGCTGTACAAAGTTTAAGAATTTTAGCGTATCTGATTAAGGCTCCAGGGCAGCTGGGCAGGAAAAAAAGCTTACTGGAATAAAACAGTTGTGTCATTTGAAACCTTTTGTATAGAGTCAATACATTAACAAGCCAAATGGGAAAGGTCTATGCTTGTTATTTTTGATTCTATTCCAGCCCAGATGATTCATTATACCTGAGAAACATTTATTTCTATTTTTTTTTTAAAAAAGAGATGGAATGTTGGCTCCGTTTAAGAGTGCTGCATCCATGATTAGTGGAGGCTGGAAACGAGCCTGTTTCCATATTTCCATAATTTCCAGGAGGCTTAGCAGTAGCAATAGCAGTTAGACTTATATACCGCTTCATAGGGCTTTCAGGCCTCTCTAAGCGGTTTACAGAGTCAGCATATCGCCCCCACAGTTTGGGTCCTCATTTCACCCACCTCGGAAGGATGGAAGGCTGAGTCAACCTTGAGCCGGTGAGATTTGAACCGCCGAACTGCAGCTAACAGTCAGCTGAAGTGGCCTGCAGTACTGCACTCTAACCACTGCACCACCTCGGCTTCCATTTTTGCCCTCCCGGAGCCTCTGTGTGGGCCCTGCACTGGCCATGTGGAGACTCCTGGGAGGAGAGGGAAAGGATGGGCGAGGCCATCCAGTCCTTGCAACTACCCTTTCTGTGAACCAGATCTAAAACTAGCATCTAATTCGCCCAAACGGTGCGAACCAGCTGAATCTCACCCCTGATGCCGCCCCTCCAGTGGTGGGATTCCAAATTTTGTACTATTGGTTCTGTGGGCATGGCTTGATGGGTGTGGCTTGATGGGCATGGCAAGGGAAGGATACTGCAAAATCCCCATTTCCTCCAGATCAGCTGGGACTCAGGAGTCAGAGAATAGATAGGGGCAGGGACAGCCAGAGGTGGCATTTACCAGTTCTCCAAACTATTTAAAATTTCTGCTATCGGTTCTCCAGAACTGGTCAGAACCTGCTGAATACCAGCTCTGCGCCCCTCCCTCTGGAAAGCCACAAAAGGTGAGAATCAGGGCAAGCTGGTTAAGACCCTTCTACTCTACTTCCTGCCATGGTTGAAGATGCAAAGATGGGAGTCTCCAGCAATCTTTGCAAGATGGAAACTATTTGAATATTCCCTCTTCTAGAAGTCCTGAACTCCAGAGATTCAGCTTTGAAAGAAAACAAGGAGCTTTCATTGAATGTCTCCTGGGAACATTTCTCAATGCCCTTAGATGGTCCATCCTCTCTGACTTCAACTTTCTTCAATCCTTTGGTGCTCTCTGAACTTGGTGGTTTTCTTGCAGCTGTTTCATAACCCAGCTAGATTGTTCATCACCCAACTAGTTGGGTGATGAAACATCTGCACGAAAACAACACGCTCAGGGAGAGCACCAAGGTTGAACTAAGTTGGGTGATGAAACATCTGCAGAGAAAACGAACAATCTCAGAGAGCACCACCAAGGATGCCACAATTCAACCCTGAGCTGCAAATATTCTCTCCCATTGGGGTTTCAATTTTTATTCCTTATTCTTTTGATTTTCAAAAGAGGACATGAGTACGGTGGCCACCCAAGTATCTGAATTAGCTTTGTTTTTGAAAATGCTTCTAGTTTTCAAATAGACAGGCTTTAAAAAGCCTCTGGCAAATAATGTTGGCACATCAGGGTTTAGTCTGGAAGGTTGCCAGTGTTCCAGCAAAAAAAGAAGGACGTGGTGGCTCAGTGGCTAAGATGCTGAGCTTGTCAATCAGAAAGGTTGGTAGTTTGGCAGTTCGAATCCCTAGTGCCTCATAACGGAGTGAGCTCCCGTGACTTGTCCCAGCTTCTGCCAACCTAGCAGTTCGAAAGCATGTCAAAAATGCAAGTAGAAAAATAGGGACCATCTTTGGTAGGAAGGGAACAGCGTTCCGTGCGCCTTTGGCATTTAGTCATTCCGGCCACATGACCACGGAGACATCTTCGGACAGCGCTGGCTCTTTGGCTTTGAAACGGAGCTGAGCACCGCCCCCTAGAGTCGGGAACGACTAGCACATATGTGCAAGGGGAACCTTTACCTTTACCTGGGTGTGGAGAGGGTTGCAAAAGTAACCACCAACCTTTAGTCTTCTGGGGAAAGTTTGCTGCTCATTGTGAGAACTATTGTGTGAATAGTTTGAGTGGTGGCAGCTGTGTGGTGTAAATGCTCTAGAAAATCTGTATTTGCTCCCAGGCACTAGACGATGGTGACTCCATATGTTTCCCTCTTCAAGGTCTGAGTCACTTTTCTGGTTATACTTCTTGGGAGGAAGGTCGGTGAATGAGCAGTGATAAACATGCTGGTATTATTTTTAGGAAGGAAACTTCCAGTTTGCTTTCTCATGGGAAAATAAAATACCCTGCGTAAAACCTATTTGAAGCTTAATTGTTCTTTTTTTAAAATAAAAGATAATTGCAGTATTTTTCTGCATCTCTGATCAGCTAGCAATGGGTCTTCCCCCCCCCCCCCCAGGCAGGAATAGAGGAACTAAATTTACAATCCGTTTCTCCTTCTTTTTTTAAACCAGTTCTTCTTTTTTAAGAAATTGTTTGGGTTTCTGAGGTTGTTGCTACAGATAGTCCTCAACGTACGACCACAATTGAGCCTGACATTTCCGTCGCAAAGAGAAACATTCATGTAGGCAAATTTTGCCCATTCGACGACCCTTCTTCCCACACGTGTTACGTGAATCACTGCAGTTGTTAAGTGAGCCACACAGGGGTTAAGCGAATCTGGGCTCCCCGTTGATTGGCTCGTCAGAAGGTCACAAAAGCGGATCGCATGACCCAGGGACACGGCGATCATCACAAATAGGAGACAGTTGTCAAGTGTTCAGATATGGATCACATGACCACAGGAATGTTGCAACAGTTTAAATTGTGAAAAGCAGTTATAAGTCACTTGTTCAGGGCTGCTGTAACTTTGAATCAGGGGTGAAATGGTACCGGTTCGAGCCGGTTCGGCCGAACCAGTAGCAAAAATGCTACTGCCTCGCTTGAACTGGTGATAGAATAAATGAAACCGATGGTCAGCTGTGACGCACGATTTATATTAGCTAAAAAGTAGAATTTCCTGCTTACTGTGTTGTGAAGTGAGGGAAAAGAATATGTGTACAGTATTCCTGCTGTCTGAGGCCACTCCCGATCCATCATAATTATTCTTAGGACAATTCTTTTGATGTTTTCTTCTGCTTGCATGTATAAGCCCGGTCTCAAACTCTGTGAGATGCAATTCATCTGTTGCTATTCATTGGCTAATTTTGTGGTTTTGTTGCGTGCTGTATTTTTTTCTAGGTCAGTGTTTTTCAACCTTGAGCCACCCAGAGTTTTTGGTTATGAGATGGGAGGCAAATCAATTTCATAACAATCTATATACTGTATATAAAAATGGCTGTGTGTGTCTGTCTGTTCCAGCATAACTCTGGAACGCCTCGAGCAATTTCAACCAAGCTTGGTACACAGATGACTTACTCTCTGGAAACAAATATTGTGGGGGTAAAACTCCCCTAAAACCTCTTGGGGTATTTGTTCTGTTAAGATACAGCCTCTTGTGCCTTAAAATGACTTCTACTGTGCACTGTGGTGGATTTTCCATGGTAACAGCTTCACAGTACTCCACAAGGGGGCTCCCTCTAGTAAGGGGGAAAATCCAACATTTGGTCCGGACATTTCCCCCCTATAAATAAATAAATACCCGGGCAATACTGGGTTATCGGCTAGTAAATAATAAACAAAAAAACCTTGGTCACTTGATGTATGGACTTCAACTCCCAGGGTTCCCCAGCCAGCTAGGAATTCTGGGAGTTGAAGTCCACACATCTTCAAGGGACCAAAGTTGGGAAATATTGTTCTGGGAGAAAGTTTATGTTTGTGTGTGAGTCTTATTCCAAAAACTTTGTAACTTCCAGGCTGATGTGATGGGGGCTGTGCTCTCACAATTAAGTCAGGAAATTTCCCCTGGGGCCTGAGCTGCACCACTTTCCTTTATACGGTTAGAAACTGAAGCCAACTCATGAATTAAATCCTGAGTATCTTACGCAATTAGAAGGGTTTCCTAGAAACGCAAGAGCCCCGAGTGATTTTTGTGAGTTGATCTGTTGGAAGAAATGTCCTTCTGGGTTCAGTTCCAAGTGGGGAAAAAGACACTGGAAACATGGTGGCTGATTGGAAAGATGGTTTTAATGGTGGACAAGATCCCATGCCTTGAAGATGCTGGGTGAAGGGAAAAAGGGGGCAGAGATGCTGAGAGTGCCTCAGTTTTATGCCCTGTCTGGGCTTTTGAATTTGAGCCTGTATTCTGATTGGTTGTCAGACTCCCATGGGGCCATGCAGGCGCAACTTTGTAGGCTGCCATGAGTCCCAGGCTTGGTTTAGCCTTGCTGGGTGATGTAATCCTCCCAGGTGCCATGTGGTGAGATGCAGAGGTTGGTTCCCACCGGTTTGGCTCGATTCGGCTGAACTGGTAGAAGTATGGCGGCAGGGGTGAAAACCAGCAGGTTCGGACAGGTTCTGGAGAACCGGTAGCAGAAATTTTGAGTAGTTTAGAGAACCGGTAGCAGAAATTTTGAGTAGTTTGGAGAATTGGTAGCAGAAATTTTGAGTAGTTTGGAGAACGGGTAGCAGAAATTTTGAGTAGTTTGGAGAACCAGCAAATGCCACCTCTGGCTGGCCCCAGAGTGGGGAGGGAATGCGGATTTTGCTTCTCCATTTCTCATCCAGGGGAATTTAACATTCTGCCTTTTTAATATTTCCTAAAATAATTCATTTTTCTAGGAGAGGGGTGGGTGCTAACTCCCTACAGAAAATTTGGGGAAATCTCTTTTAAGGAGAATGATAGGCTTTGCGTTGCAATGTAGATCTCTCCCGAACCCATTATAAGTGTCTATTAACAAGGGAATTCTAATCACAGGATCACATCCCGTTGCCCTTTCTCTCCTGTCCATTTCAGGGATATTGGAAGAGAACAGCTACAATTTTGCGAACTCCTGGGCCATGAGTAACCAACAGAAGAAGTGCCAGCGAGTGATGCCTCCAAGCTACACATGCAACATTTCCTCAGAGGCTGCAGAAAAGGTTTGTGTAGCAGTGCGAGACTCAGGGTCCTCCCTTATTCAAAATAACAACAGGGACGGGGTAGGGGGAGTTGGAAACCTCCAGAAGATTTCAAAACAGGTAGTCTTCGGTTTACAATGGATCATAAAGTGGCTACTTCAATGGCACTGAAAAAAGACTTCTGGTAAATAGTGCATAGCAGAGACATCACCCTGCCAACAAAAGTGTGTATAGTTAAGGCTATGGTTTTCCCAGCTGCAATGGATTGCTGTGAAAGTCGGACCATAAGGAAGGCTGAGCGCCAAAGAATGGAGGCCCTTGAACTAGGGTGCTGGAGAAGACTCCAGCGAGTCCCTTGGACTGCAAGGCGATCCAACCAGTCAGTCCTAGAGGAGATCAACCCTGACTGCTCTTTAGAAGGCCAGATCCTGAAGATGAAACTCAAGTGCTTTGGCCACCTAATGAGAAGGAAGGACTCCCTGGAGAAGAGCCTCATGCTGGGAAAGATGGGAGGGCAAAAGAAGAATGAGGTGGCTGGATGGAGTCACTGAAACAGTTGGTGTGAGCTTAAATGGACTCCAGAGAATGATAGAGGACAGGAGGGCCGGAGGAACGTTGTCCATGGGGTCACGAGGGGTTGGACATGACTTTGCAACGAACAAGGACAAAATAGTGCATTGATTCAGGGACATTCTGACTGGCTGTACTTCTGAGTCTTCTGTTGTCAGACTGACAGTTCTATATTTTGGGGGTGGGGGGGTGTTTGCCCGCTTGTAAATGCAAGGCAAATGCCCTCCAGGGATCAATAACTAGGAGAGATTTGCAAGAAAGAGGAGCTGAAAGGCGGTGGTATGATCGTCACAAACTTTATTAAATGTAAATACTTACAGGAATAAACATGCAGTGCTCCTGGGAATAGACATGGGGTATGTGTGCCATGTTCTGCCATGGCATGTTGGTGCCAGCGGGCAGGATTTAAAGCTTTAATACCCCACACCCTGAGCATTGATTAATCGTGGGCACAAAGCAAACAATTAAAAATGTATGAGTAACTAATAAGCTTATATAATGCCTTCCTTGTGAAGTCCTCAGTGCCTCAGCAACTGGCCTTACTTCCATGTGTATCCTCAGATAAGCACTTAATAGATGAGAGAGAGAGAGAGAGAGAGAGAGAGAGAAATAGAATGAGATAGATTGAGATTGAGTGAGATAGAGAGAGAGAGAGAGAAATAGAGAGATAGATAGATGATAGATAGTGAGATAGATAGTGAGATAGTGAGATATATATAGAGAGAGATAGATGATAGTGAGATAGATCGATAATGATAGATGATAGATAGATAGATAGATAGATAGATAGATAGATAGATAGATGATAGATAGATAGATAGATAGATAGATAGATAGATAGATAGATAGATAGATAGATAGATAGATAGATAGAGACAGTTAGTGAGGTAATGAGATAGAGTGAGATAGATTGATAGAGATAGAGATAGATAGATAGCGAGATAGATTGATAGAGATAGATAGTGAGATAGATAGATGATAGATGATAGATAGATAGATAGATAGATAGATAGATAGATAGATAGATAGATAGATAGATAGATAGATGGATGATAGATAGAGATAGATAGGTGGGTGGATAAGGATGGATGCATGGATGGATGCATGCATGGGTGGATAGACAGACAGACGGATGGATTGATAGAGTGAGATAGATAGTGAGAGATAGTGAGATAGATAAATAAATAGATGGGTGAATTGATGGATAATAGACAGATAGTGAGATAGATAGTGATAGATAGATGATAGATAGATAGATAGATAGATAGATAGATAGATAGATAGATAGAGATAGATAGATAGATAGATAGATAGATAGATAGATAGATAGATAGATAGATAGATAGATAGATAGATAGAGATATTCAGTAGATGGATGGATGGATGGATGGATAATATAGATATAGATATATAGAGAGAGATAGAGATAGAGAGATAGAGAGATAGAGAGATAGAGAGAGAGAGAGAGAGAGATAGAGAGATAGATAGATAGATAGATAGATAGATAGATAGATAGATAGATAGATAGATAGATAGATAGATAGATAGATAGATAGAATAACAGTTGCTATGTCCTGGGATCACATGATCCCCTTTTTCTGCCTTCTGTCAAGCAAAGTCAATGGGGAAGCCAGGTACAGTTAACAACTGAACAACCGCAGTGATTCACTTAACAACCATGGCAAGGAAGGTTGGTAAAACGGGGCAAAAACGTATTTAACGAAAGCCTCACTTGGCAACAGAAATCTTGGGCTCAATCGTGGTCCTAGGTTCGAGGACTGCCGGTCTGTGAGCCACCCACTTCAAGAACGGCAGGAGGTGCTCACCCTAAAATTCCCTTCCCCCCGTTCCCTCCCCCCCCACAAAAAAGTAGCACAAATGATAAAGAATCCCCCCAGAAGAAAATCTGAGCAAGGACAGACGCTCTCTGAATTCTGCACATTCAGAAGACATCACGGCATTGTCCGAAAATCATTTGCTATCAAAGCAGAACATTGTTCTATTAATAGGGCCCTGGCCATGCCAGACCCTGCTGGAGAATTTCATTTTCCACAAAAGAAAAAGAGTTTTCTTTGTTTGCTAATTTCGGCCTTGGCAACGCTGGGCTGCTCCTACCACCACTGTTTGTTTCAGGGTGCCCCACTCAGCTGCTGAGACCCGGGCACAATAGCCCTGGCTCAGGCTAAGGAATTTCTCTTCTCATTTCTCAGCCTCTGCAGGTCTCAGTGCAGAGAAGGTGGCTTTCAGGAGGCCTTCTGGGCCCTTGCGGTGACTTAGAATAGAATAACAGAGTTGGACGGGACCTTGGAGGTCTTCTAGTCCAACCCCCTGCTCAGGCAGGAGACCCTGTAATATTTCAGACAAACAGTTGTCCAATCTCTTCTTTAAAACTTCCAGTGTTGGAGCATTCACAACTTCTGGAAGCAAGTTGTTCCACAGATTAATTGTTCTCACTGTCAGGAAATTTCTCCTTGGTTCTAAGTTGCTTCTCTCCTTGATTAGTTTCCACCCATTGCTTCTTGTTCTACCTTCAAGTGCCTTGGAGAATAGTTTGACTCTCTCTTCTTTGTGGCAACTCCTGAGATATTGGAAGACTGCTATCATGTCTCCCCTGGTCCTTCTTTTCATTAAACTAGACATACCCAGTTCCTGCAACCGTTCTTCATATGTTTTAGCCTCCAGTCCTCTAATCCTCTTTGTTGCTCTTCTCTGCAATCTTTCTAGAGTCTCCACATCCTTTCTACATCATGGTGATCAAAAATGGATGCTGTATTCCAAGTGTGGCCTTACCAAGGCATTATAAAGTGGCATTAACACTTCACGTGATCTTGATTCTATCCCTCTGTTTATGCAGCCTAGAACTGTGTTGGCTTTTTTGGCAGCTGCTGCACACAGCTGGCTCCCATTTAAATTATTATCCACTAGGACTCCAAGATCCCTCTCACAGTTACTGTTGTTGAGCTAGTTACCACCTATACTATACCTTTAAGGCAGTGGTTCCCAAACTTGGCAACTTTAAGACTTGTGGACTTCAACTCCCAGAATTCTCCAGCTAGCTCTTCTGGCTGGAGAACTCTGGGAGTTGAAGTCCACAAGTCTTAAAGTTGCCAAGTTTGGGAACCACTGCTTTAAGGGATGGCTTGCCTCGCCTTGGAAGTCAGAAGTGTCCTGATTGGAGACTTGAATGAGCCAAAGGGTAATTGCCAGACAGGATGACCAACTCAACTAGGCTAATGGGTTTGTTAATTTTGAATTTTGTTAAATGTTAGTTAAGGTCCATTTTAATTTAATGAATGAGTATTCTGTAGCAGTGATGGGCTTAAGCCTATGATTCTATGATTTAAAACCTGGCCCGGGTGGGCAGAATGAAGCTATGGCCTTCTTTCAATAGAAGATAATATCTAAGTCAGGGTTAAACTGTGGAGTCCTTGGTGCTGTCTGAGTTCGATTGTTGGCTTGTGGACCTTCAATACCAGACTTTTCAGTACTAAAAAGGGAGTGGGGTTTGCCCTTTGTTTAAATATAATATCTTGGCTTGTCAGTGTTGGTAGGGGTGTTGTTTACTCCTTGGTAGTTCCTTGATTCGACTGTTGTTTACTCCTCAATTGTTTTTCTGAGTTGGTAGTTCCTTGATTAGGGCATTGTTTACCGCTTGATGGTGTGTCTGGTCTTAACCCCTGCTTATCTCATTGTTGATTTCTAGTGAGGAAATGTCCTGGTCTTTCTGTCGCCTTTTTATTGTCCGTTTTGAATGATGTGTAAATGTTGTTTATCTCTACGTGCCTGTTGATGGCTGATTTGTCTAAGGGCCAAGTTTCCACAAATTCCTTATCAATTTTTGGATTTAGCTTTAGTCTGCTTATAATTGACCTGTTGAAATGATGATTGAGTCTGAGACTCAATCATCTGTCCATATGCTGGGAGATTAAGGAGTTTTCATCATGCCTTCTGACTGCTAGTTGGTTCTCATGGATGCATTTTGTTAGTCTTCTGTATGTCTGTCCTACATACTGGCTGTTAGTCCCAATTTACTTCCTGGACTCCTGGGACTTTTGATTTACTTAAGATGTTTGGGAGAACTTCGATTGGTTTGTGTGGATTCGTTGGATTGTGAGACCTTCTTGGCAAGCTAGTCTGCTAAGTGCCCCCTTATATTAAGATTCCTGAAATGAGGGTAGGAATTCAGCCACAAAACATTTTCTGGGGATGGGCTGCTACGTCTTTACCAAAGACACAATTTCAATCCATGGCTGCAGGCCTGATATACTTCTGAATATAGTCTTGCGTCGGTGATTTATTTATTTATAAAAAATTTAAATTTACAAATTTAGAGCTGAGGTCAGGAGTGTGTTTCAGCAGGCACTATTGCCAGTTCGCTCATGTACACGCTGTGGGCGCACACTTGATGCATGCTGTGTACATGCACAGTGCAATTAAAATTGTTCTGTGCATGCGCAGAACTGAAAAAGAAGATGGCGGTGCCTATGGTGCTGCCCAGAGAACCAGTTTGGGGGCATGGCAGGCCTGGGTCGCTGCCGGTTCCAGCACCAAACCACTACCAGTTCGACCAAACCAGTCTGAATTGCTAGGAATCCACCACTGGCCAAATGATTGAGAAATGAACTGGGATTTGAAATAAGCGTAGAGGGAAAAAAACCTAAGTGAAACCCAAAGAATAGAATAGCTAAGCTGAGAATCGTGGTGGTGCAGTGGTTAAAATGTGGTACTGCAGGCTACTTCTGCTGGCTGCCGGCTGCCTGCAATCTGGCAGTTCGAATCTCAACAGGCTTAAGGTTGACTCAGCCTTCCATCTTTCCGAGGTGGGTCAAATGAGGATCCAGATTATTGGGGGCAAGAGGCTGATTCTGTAAACCGCTTAGAGAGGGCTGTAAAAGCACTATGAAGCGGTATATAAGTGCTATAAGTGCTATAAAGTGCCCTTTAAGGTAACTGGAATGCCTTTATTTAGCCACTTTGTTGGCTTAAGGAAATAGCTCGTTAGATGTTAGGTTTAGGTTAGGTTTATTGGTTTTGTATGCCACCCACTCCCGAAGGACTCCGGGCGGCTCACAATAAACAGAGGAGGGAATAAATAAGACAATACAAACAATTTTAAAATTCACAACAGTCACAATTAAGACAGGGCTGGGTGCTTTAACAGCCCCCAGCCTGCCGGAACAGCCAGGACTTAGTAGCTTTACGGAAGGCCGGGAGGGTAGTAAGGGTCCAGATCTCCACAGGGAGCTCGTTCCAGAGGGCCGGAGCTGCAACAGAGAAGGCTCTCCCCCAGGGGGTCGCCAGCCGGCATTGGCTGGCAGATGGAACCCGGAGAAGGCCAAGCCTGTGCGATCGAATTGGTCTTTGGGAGGTAATTGGCAGGAGGCGGTCTCTCAGGTACCCAGGTCCGATGCCATGTAGGGCTTTATAAGTAACAACTAGCACCTTGAAGCGAGTCCGGAGACCAATGGGCAGCCAGTGCAGCTCGCGGAGGATAGGTGTAACGTGGGTGTACCTAGGTGCACCCACAATCGCTCACGCGGCTGCATTCTGGACTAGCTGAAGTCTTTGAACACTTTTCAAGGGCAGCCCCATGTAGAGCGCATTACAGTAGTGCCTTTCCAATGACTAATTGGCTTTTTGTCAATTGATATAATAACCTTTGCACCTAGTTTTCTTTACATGCAGCTTGGAGGTAAGCCTTTCTTTCAAAACAAGGACGGAGTTAGTTTCATCTCTCGAGAACATTCAGTAGCCATGGGGGGAAAAATCACCACCCTATAATGCTTATGGATTCAAAGCCAATAGCATTGATTTTCCATCTCTAAATGCTGAAGGCATACGGAACACTATTACCTTCCCGCCAAAGGTGGTTCCTATTTTTTCTACTTGCATTGTTACATGAATTTGAACTGCTGGGTTGGCAGAAGCCAAATAACAGGAGCTCACTCCGTTATGCGGCACTAGGGATTCGATCTGCCGAACTGCCAACCTTTCTGATTGACAAGCTCAGTGTCTTAGCCACTGAGCCACCACATCCCCTTGTTCTACAGTAGAGCCTTCCATGTAGAGGATTAACAAACAAATCGCAAATATTTACATTGTTTTGAATAGACAAATGTAACCCAAAGGTTGATCGTGTTCAAGCTTGCAGCTATAATAAGCATTTTTATAACATCCTCTCTCGTTTTAGTCTTCAGAACTTCAACTTTTCACCTGGAAAATCTGGGGCTTAAAATGAACTCTTTGTAAATAGTTAGAACTGAAGAATTTCCAAAATATAATATGCTGTTAGTTTTGGATCAAAGATGTACCTCATACCAGTGTTTCATTCTTTTATGTTTTATTCCACAAGAACTATGTGTCTTTATTTCTGTTTAAACAAGTATTTATTTAAGGAGGGATTGTGAGAAATATGAATTTGCTTCCTCTCTCTTACTGGAGACAGACGTAGCTTTTTAGAACAGTAGAGTTTATTATTCATTTATTTTGCCGGACTGCGTTTGAGTGGCATCTAGCAAAAATAAGGATTAAAAAAATCATGGAAAACAACAGAAAAGCATTAAAAAAACATCAGTCATAATGTGTCAATGAAACAATACCAGTAATACTCTTTTCCCAGAAACAAGTTGTCATTTCTCTCTTGTGTATTTTGTGAGTTAAATGGTGGTTTGTATTTGTGGAAGCAAGTTAACTCTTTGGGCATAACAATTGCCTTTTGTTGTTGTTGTTGTTGCTTATTTGTTTGTTTTTTATTATTGTTTTAAAAGATCACTAATCTGGTTCTTGTAATTCAAGTTTTTTTATTTGTTTATCAATAGCAATAGCAGTTAGACTTATATACCGCTTCATAGGGCTTTCAGCCCTCTCTAAGCGGTTTACAGAGTCAGCATATCGCCCCCACAGTCTGAGGACCCACCTCATTTCACCCACCTCGGAAGGATGGAAGGCTGAGTCAACCTTGAGCCGGTGAGATTTTAACCGCTGAACTGCAGATAGCAGTCAGCTGAAGTGGCCTGCAGTACTGCACCCTAACCACTGCGCCACCTCGGCTCAAAATATTAAATATAGAAATACAAATAAATATGAAAATAATGGAAAAATAGAGGTGGAAAGGGGGAAGAGGAAAAAGTGTAAGGGAAAGGGGGAAAGTAGAATGAAAACATTGACTTCTTTTGGTGTAGTTGTTGTTGTTAGTTGCAAAGTTGTGTCCGACCCATTGTGACCTCACGTACAACGTTCCTCCAGGCCTTCCTGTCCTCTACCATCCTCTGGAGTCAGTTTAAACTCAAGGCGACTGCTTCAGTGACTCCATCCAGCCACCTCATTCTCTGCTGTCCCCTTCTTCCTTTCCTCTCCATCGTTCCCAGTATTAAGCTCTTCTCCAGTGAGTCAGTAGAATAAGGTAATAACATACAACCTCAACTTATTTTTTCATAATAATATATACTGACTGGTGTGTACCAAGGACCTGTGGGTGGCCAGAAGAACTGAGGCAGAGACAGGAATAAAAGGCTAACAAGTTTATTCCCTTAAGTACAAGCTAACGTTTCAGAACCGGCTTAGATAGGAACACGCGCTGCTCGTTTGGACAGCTCCCTATTTATACAGGAGCTGTCAAACAATCAGCCAATCAGCTGTCGAGCGCTTCCCGCTTAAACTTTTAGTCAGCGCAAGCTCAGAACATAACACTCCTCCCCCCTTAAGTTCGCGCAGGCGTAGTCTTGTAAATATGCTGGACGCCGCCTGATGCGGCCGGATGCCCTAGGCCCTTCTGCACTGTTTGGAGGTTCTGGTTGTTCGGCCGAGGACTCTGCATCGGAGGACGGCGATCGCCCGGGCCGCCGGAGAACGAAGGATGGTGCTGGCCCACCAAGTAAGTCGCCGCTTCGGTTTGGGGCTCCGGCTGCTTGTTCTCGGCTGGCCTCCTCGTTTCCGTGCTCGGCGTCGGTCGTCGGGCCCGTCGGTGTTGGCAGGTCGGTTGACTGCTGCTGACTTGTTGGTGGTTGGTGCCTGCTCCGCAACTGGTCGCAGTGGCGTTTCCAGACTCTGCCGTCGAGGAGCCTGACCCTGTAGGAGCAGGGCCCGGTCTGGTCAGTGATTATGCCCGGTAGCCACAAGGGATGTCCTACATAATTCCGGGCATACACTGCCTCCCCCTGGGCGAAGGAGTGGGACCCTCCCCGGGAATCCAATGGGGTCGGAGCGGAATAAGCGGGGTGCAAACGGTCCAGGGTTGTCCGCAACCGCCGTCCCATGAGACGCTCGGCTGGGCTCGTGTTCGTCTCTGGCGAGGGAGTAGAGTGTTGGGCTAGCAAGAAGGCGTCAATTCGTTCCTGCCAGGGAAGGTGATCTAATTTGGAAAGAGCCTCTTTGACGGAGCGAACAGCGCGCTCCGCCAAGCCATTGCTAGCGGGATGGAACGGGGAGGTGAGGGCATGCCGGATGCCGTGGGAAGCAAGGAAAGCCTCAAACTTGGTTGCCGTCAGTTGCGGTCCGTTATCGGACACCAACACGTCGGGCAGGCCATGGGTGGCAAAAAGGTGGCGCAGGGTCGCGATTAGCGCGTCTGCAGTAGTGGAGGACATGTGGACGACCTCGACCCATTTCGAGAAGGCGTCAACAGCAATAAAGAGCATTCGGCCGTGAATGGGGCCTGCAAAATCAACGTGAATTCGTGACCATGGGGTGGAAGGGGGCTCCCACGTTCGCGGCTCTGCTTTAGGTGGCAGCGCCTGGGCACTCTGGCATTGTGGGCAGCCGGCGACATGGTCGGCTATGTCGTGGTCAAGCTTGGGCCACCAAACATAGCTTCTACCTAAGGCTTTCATCCGGACAATTCCTGGGTGAGCGTGATGCAGCTGCCGCAGGACGGTAGTCCTTAGTGAGGCTGGCACGACAACCCTATGGCCCCACAGCAAACAGCCGCGCTGAACGGATAGCTCCACCAGGCGTGACTTGAAGGGGAGGTAAACGGGGTCTACGGGGTCTTTCGGCCACCCTCGCTTAACCCAGTCTAGCACCCGGGAAATTACCTGATCCCTTGCGGACTCCCGGGCGATGTCGGCGGCAGAGAGTGGAAGGTTGAGGTCGTCTATAAGGAATACAGGTGCAGCAGCAGCAGGATCTTCCAAGGCCTCTGGCAGGGGGCAACGGCTGAGGGCGTCGGCGTGTGCGATCTGCTTCCCCGGTCTGTGGTGCAGCTGGTATTCGTATGACGCGAGGAAAACAAACCAGCGGGTCATGTGTGGGGAGAGAACCTGAGGGGCAGGGCGATCTCCAGCTAGTAGCCCGAGCAGGGGCTTGTGATCCGTGACAATTTGAAATGGCCGGCCGTACAAGTAATGGTGGAACCGGCGCACCCCAGCCACAATGGCAAGAGCCTCTTTATCAATTTGGGCATAGTTACGTTCAGAGGCAGAGAGCGTGCGTGAAAAATAGGCAACTGGTACCTCTGCTCTGCTGGGTAACTGGTGGCAAAGGACGGCGCCCACCCCGTAAGGGGAAGCATCACAAGCGAGTACGAGAGGCAAGTGCTCGCTGTATTGTACTAGAACATCGTTGGAGATGAGGAGCTGCTTGACAGCTAGGAAAGCGGAAGCTTCCCTGCGGCCCCAAACCCAGGGTGCGCCTGAGTCTAGGAGGCGATGCAGCGGCTCAGCGACTGATGCTTTGTGGGGCAGAAAAACAGCGTAAAAATTAAGTAGGCCTAAAAAGGCCTGTAACTCAGCTCTGTTAGTGGGGGCAGGGGCCTCCACGATGGCTTTGGTCTTGGCAGCCGTGGGGTGGATGCCACTGCCATCAATGAGGAAACCAAGGAATTCTATCTGGGCTACCGCAACCTGGCACTTATCTCTCTTGACCTTCAGTCCCACTTGTTGGAAACGTTGGAGAACTAAGCGCAATCGGGCCATTAGTTCATCCAGGGAGGTGGCTGACACGAGGACGTCGTCAAAATAGGGAACGACGCCTCTGAGTCCTTGGAGCAGCCGCTCCATCAAACTCTGGAACAGTCCTGGGGCGATGCTGACCCCAAACTGCAATCTGCGGCAACGGAAAGCGCCCCAGTGCGTGATGATTGTCTGGGCTTCTGCTGCTTCATCGTCCACCACCAGCTGTTGATACGCTTGGGCGAGGTCGAGCTTCGCGAAAACAGTCCCCTCGCCCAAGGTGTGCAGCAAATGCTGGACCACTGGCACCGGGTACGCGTTGGAAGGCAGGGCACGGTTGATCGAGCAGCGGTAGTCAGCGCAAATCCTCACGCTGCCATCTGGCTGGATGGGTAACACAATGGGTGTTTCCCACCGGGCATGGTCCACTGGCTCCAGGACGCCTTGAGCCACCAGCCTGTCCAATTCTGCGTCCACTTTTGGTTTGAGTGCGATGGGGACTCGGCGAGGCTTCATCCGCACCGGCTGTACTGACAGGTCAAGGTTGAAAGACACGGGTGTGCCAGTGTATTTGCCTAGTGAGCCATCAAACACCACAGGGAACTCTGCTACTAGGCAATCAAGAGCTGACTCGCTTAGATGGTGGATTCCGCTGATCTGCAGGCCTAGGGACTGGAACCAATCGAGGCCGAGAAGGCTGGGCAACCGGCCTTCCACTATGATGAGGGGTAACCGGCCGTCGAACCCCTTGAACTGCACTCTGACTTTGCGGGTGCCAATTACTGGGATCAGGTTGCCCTGATAGTCTCTTAACGTCAGATTACAGTCTTGTAATTGGCGTTTTGACAGCTGTGGCAGCAGGCGCTTAATCGTGCTCCAGGACACGATGGAAGTTGCGGAGCCGGTGTCTAACTCCATCTCGCAGGGCTTTCCTTCCACGGTAACAGTTAGCTGTATCTTTTTCTGGAGCTGGTGGCAGGAGAGATCCTGGGTGGCATTTCGGAGGATGGCGTGACAGTCCATCCTGGCTTTCTTGGGGCCACTATTTCGGTTCCTCGGTTGTCTAGACCGATCGGTTTGGAATTCAGAGGAGGACATGGGCTGCGCGGCTCGGCACACCCGAGCGATGTGGCCCTTCCTGCCACATCGCTGGCAGAGGGCTTGCCCAAATCTGCACTCAGCTCTTTCGTGGTTGCCTCCGCAACCAACACATGCAGATTTAGGGTCGCCTTTCCTCTGCGGAACGCTCTTTTTGTTCGCCTCGTGAAGGCGGTTAATGTCCTCAGAGTTCTCATACTCCGAGTCCTCACTTTCAGAGTCTAAGAGGCCTGTAGCTGTGCTGAATGTATTGGCTGGCTGTGCTGCTGTGGCAGACCGACTCTTCGCGATGGTGGCTAAGGATGCTGCAGCCATTTCGGACGCCCGGACCTCATCGAAGGCGGTTTGAAAGGAGAGATCTGTTTTGGTTAACAGTCGCTTCTGCAGCTTGAGATCTCTCAGGCCACACACGAGGCGGTCAAGGAGGGCCTCGTCCAAGTCTCGGAACTCGCAGTGAAGAGCGGCCGATCGTAACGCTGCAACGTAGGCGCTGACGGACTCCCCCTCAGCTTGGCTCCGCTGGTGAAAGGCGTGCCTGCGGGCTATCTTGGACGGAGACGGGGCATAATGGCTTGTCAGCTTCGCCAGCAGCACGGGCCAGGGAACGGCCTTAATGGGCTCCGGAGCTGTAAGAGCCCTGGCAGTGTGAAAAACGTCTGTGCCACAGACGGACAGGAAAAATGCGCATTTCCGCTCGTCCGTCAGCTCGGTGAGGTCGTGCGCGACCAAAAAACATTCGAACCGAGCCGTGTAAGACTCCCATGTCTCAGAGCCATAGTTGAATGGCGCGAAATTTAACGTGGCCATTCCTGTCAGAGCCAGCGACGTCTCGTCGCGGTAGAATTAAGCGCGGTTCTAGTGAATCAGCGAGTGACTTCAGCAGTAAGTGACTTCAGCTTCTCGTACCTCAGTTTGGCGATCCCATCCTCGTCGCCAGTGGTGTGTACCAAGGACCTGTGGGTGGCCAGAAGAACTGAGGCAGAGACAGGAATAAAAGGCTAACAAGTTTATTCCCTTAAGTACAAGCTAACGTTTCAGAACCGGGTTAGATAGGAACACGCGCTGCTCGTTTGGACAGCTCCCTATTTATACAGGAGCTGTCAAACGATCAGCCAATCAGCTGTCGAGCGCTTCCCGCTTAAACTTTTAGTCAGCGCAAGCTCAGAACATAACACTCACCATTTTTAAGCCCCATCCTAACCCAAATCTATCTAATCAGTAAAAGAGAAAATCAAATTTTCATTTTTACCCACCACAAGCACAAAGTCCAGAAACAGTTTCCAAATAGAAGCAAAATTAATTGTATTATTTTCTTAAATGAAAGCAGTCCATTTAGTCAGCTCCACTATCAAATCCGTCAACTTTTGCAGCCATTTGTCCATTGTGGGAATCAAAATATCTGTTTTTGTGCGTAAATAGCAATAGCAATAGCAGTTAGACTTATATACCGCTTCATAGGGCTTTCAGCCCTCTCTAAGCGGTTTACAGAGTCAGCATATCGCCCCCACAGTCTGGGTCCTCATTTCACCCATCTCGGAAGGATGGAAGGCTGAGTCAACCTTGAGCCGGTGAGATTTGAACCGCCGAACTGCAGATAGCAGTCAGCTGAAGTGGCCTGCAGTACTGCACTCTAATCACTGCGCCACCTCGGCTCTTTCTTGCATATATAACATCAAAGTGAAAGAGCTGGTTCTTGTCTTGCCTTTACTGTAAACAGAAGCCTTTAAGAAAGACAGCACGAACAATAAAAATCTAATAACTCTGTGTGTAGAAAACCATAGATCAGGCGTGAAAAACTCAAGGCTCGCGGCCCGGTTGCGGCCCGTGGAGTGCTTAAATCTGGCCCACGGGGCTGGCCTGGAAATATCAAATCCCGCAGTGCCTCTGGCAGCTAAATCAGGCTGCGTATGGCCTCTTGCGCCACATTTTCACTCTCCATGGCTTCCTGTAGCGCACTGCCGGCTGAAAATGGCCTGGAAAATGATCTGTTTTTCAGCCCATTTTTGGCCGGCAGAATGCTGCAGGAGGCCATGGAGGGTGAAAATGAGATGCAGGAGGGCCACATGCCTTGTTTTGGCCAGCAGTGTGCTTAAGGAGGCATCTGTCCCACCCCCCTGCCCCTCCCTCCCACCAGAAAGAACTACAATGCTGATCCGGCCCACTGTTCTGACCGAAGCTTCCCAAGAGCATGAAGCAAACTCCTTGTCTCGACAAAATTTATTAATTTATTAATTGACTATGAATTCTGCTCATTCACATCCAGCAAAGTCTTTCAAGGGAGGATTTATCGTCACAGACCTTCTCTGGCTTCGAGAGCTGCCAGGCCGATATCTGCAAAACTTGGCAAGGAGCCTCGGAGAGTCACGAACCAATTAAGTGAACTAATTGTCTCCTGCAAACTCCACTCCCCTTTCGCTCCTCTTTTATTTTCTCTGGGAGGGGCCATTCACCGCCCACCTGTGGCCTCCCAAGTTTCCCCCTGTTCTTTAGCTGCTCCCTTCATCTGGCAACTCTGCGCATGCGCACACTGGGAACAGGCTCCGGCTGTTCGTCTGTCTCACTGCTGTCTGACTCCGAAGGGGGCTGATAACTGGCATACGGCTCTGGCCCCCTCTCTGCCTTCGACACAGAGCCCTCGTCAGAGCCTTCCCCAGACTCCAGGACTGGCTCAGGTTCCTCCCCAACCCTCCTCACTGTCTGAATCTGCTGCCAGCTCCGCTGGTGGGCCACAACCAGTGGTGGGTTTCAAAAATTGTTCGAACCTACTCTGTGGGTGTGGCCTCCTTTGTGGGAGTGGCTTGCCGCCCATGTGACCGGATGGGAATGGCTTGCCGCCCATGTGACCGGATATGACAACACTTGCCAGAACCACCTTAAATTACCTCACACACAGCACTGGCATGCATAAGAATAGGATGTAAACTTGTTTTTTAAAAGGCATCTTTGGTTTGCGTTAAAACAACTTCAACACACGCAATGTTCTGATTGCACCACAAACGCAGTAGTCATCCTTACCTTTCACAGAGGCACTGAGTTTTATAAATATGAGCATGATAGTGTAGAATAATCATATCCAAGGACCAGTGGTGGGTTTCAAAAAATGTTGGAACCTCTTCTGTAGGTGTGGCCTGCTTTCCGGGTCCACTGGTGGAACCTCTTCTAACCGGTTCGGTAGATTTGACGAACCGGTTCTACCAAAAAGGTGCGAACTGGTAGGAACCAACCTCTGGCCACAACACACTCCTATTGCCTGCTCAAGCATTGGAGATGTGGGTTGCATTTTTCAAAAGCAACCTGAAAATCTTTCAAGGAAGCAGGAAGATGGGGAACTTTATATCAGTTGATTCAAAGGTAGGCTCTCCTACGTATGTCTATGGAGATTCTCAGTCATCCAGGTCCATGGTTGTGCCTCCAGGACTGGCCCATGTTCCTCCCCAACCTCCTCACTCTCCGAATCTGCTGCCAGCTCCACTGGCAGACCACAACACCCTTGAAGAAGTCCAGTTTGACACCCCTGCCATAGATCATCTCCCTTCCTCCCCTGTTTCAGTCGATGACGGGCGGTGGGTCATCCCACTTCTTCTCTTTCTGCAGGACTTCATCACAAACTGCCAGCTGCTAACGACTTCCTCGGTCTTCTCCAAATGTCATCATCTGGTGGACCCCGAAAACTTCATCGGCCTCTGTGAAGAAGACATGTGCCGATGTGCTGAGGATAGAGATTGCCACTGCCCAGTTTTTCTGGAGTATGCTCGAAACTGTGCCCGGCAAGGGGTGATCTTGAAAGGTTGGCCAGCCAGTAGCTCCTGCAGTAAGTTTTCTGGATTTACGTTCTTGGGGGTTGATGGGTTTGCTAGTTCTAGATTCAACATTGCATATATTGCCCTTATATGGGGCAAGGACTGTGAACTCTCAGTGCAGTATTGCAGAATTCTACAAGTGTAGGTATTGAGCCGAGGTGGCACAGTGGTTAGGGTGCAGTACTGCAGGCCACTTTAGCTGACTGTGATCTGCAGTTCAGTGGTTCAAATCTCACCGGTTCAAGGTCGACTCAGCCTTCCATCCTTCCGAGGTGGGTGAAATGAGAACCCGGACTGTGGGGGCAAGTTGCTGACTCAATTTGCTAAAAAATCTGTAAACCACTTAGAGAGGGCTGAAAGCCCTATGAAGCGGTATATAAGTCTAATAAATAAATAAATAAATTGAGGAGCCCATAAGTGACATCTAAAAGGAACACGGTGGCTCAGGGGCTAAGACGCTGAGCTTGTGTATCAGAAAGGTCGGCAGTTCAGTGGTTCAAATCCCTAGCGCCCGTAACGGAGTGAGCTACCATGACTTGTCCCAGCTTCTGCCAACCTAGCAGTTCGAAAGCATGTTAAAAAATGCAAGTAGAAAAATAGGAACCACCTTTGGAGGGAAGGTAACAGCATTCCATGCACCTTCAGCATTTAGTCATGCCGGCCACATGACCACAGAGACGTCTTTGGACAGCGCTGGCTCTTTGGCTTTGAAATGGAGATGAGCACCGCCCCCTAGAGTTGGGAACGACTAGCACATATGTGTGAGGGGAACCTTTACCTTTACCTTTAGCTATCATAAGGTCAGTAACAAAGGGACCAAGATAATATAAGGAAGAGGCATATTTTTGCTTTATTGATGAGAGCAACATCAACACGGAGCATATTAAGGCTAATGGCTTTTTTTTCAGAACACTTGTTTATTATCTTGAGAAATGTTTGCAATGTACAAGCAAACCCTTATTGGGAAAAAAAATGAGAATAATTCAGAGGAACAAAGGAAGTGCCAGATAATCTATTTTCTGATTTTTACAACAAAGTTAGAGTAGCCGAACCAGAAATAAAAAGAAAGATAGCTGGGTTCAAAACTGGAAACCAAACCCTGAAACATTTGAGACAAGCGAGCTACCTCATTGGCTTAGCTAAAAATATTAGATTATGTTGTTAATGATTATAGGATATATAATATCATCCTTGGAAGATCCCAATAGGGAAAGGGGAAATCTTAGTTAATCTTAAAATATTGCGAAGGCTAATGTAATGTTATGGGATCCGGTGGCTCATTGGCTAAGACGCTGAGCTTGTCGATCAGAAAGGTTGGCAGTTCGGTGGCTCGAATCCCTAATGCCACGTAACGGAGTGAGCTCCCGTTACTTGTCTCAGCTTCTGCCAACCTAGCAGTTTGAAAGCACATAAAAATGCAAGTAGAAAAATAGGAACCACCTTTGGTGGGAAGGTAACAGCGTTCCATGCACCTTCAGCATTTAGTCATGCCGGCCACATGACCACGGAGACGTCTTTGGACAGCGCTGGCTCTTTGGCTTTGAAATGGAGATGAGCACCGCCCCCTAGAGTAGGAAATGATTAGCCCATATGTACGAGCGGAACCTTTATCTTTACCTATTAGGAAGTTTCTCCTCAATTTCAGGTTGATGATGCCTGCAAGGTTCATTTCTCTCTCTTCCACCTTTTCAGGACCAAGATGTCCACGTGGCTTGGAGTACCATGAGTGCATCTCCCCTTGTGCCAAGACCTGCCAGAGCCTGAATATCAACGAAGTGTGTCCGGAGCTGTGCGTTGATGGTTGCAGCTGCCCTGGTAAAATCTATTTACAAGCGTTTGTGTACAGCAGAAATCATTGTGTTTCCCGTTTTACTCGGCTGAAAGAAGGAAACCACTGTCCCTTTTGAATGTTTGCGAGTATTTATTTATCCCCCCTGCATGTCCGTTCTCTCAAAGGGCCACTTTTTCATTTAAAAAAAGAAAGTGGGGGAGAAAGGGATTAGGCACATTCCATCATTAACTGGCAGATTCTGGCTTATTTCTGAGAGATTTCATTGCGAATGGAGGAAAGGAGAAAAAGACGCCACTCACCAGTAGCCAGGAGAATTGAATTGAATTGAATTTATTGCATTTATATGCCGCCCTTTTCCCCGAAGGGGACTCAGGGCGGCTCACAATCCAAGTCAGGGAAGGGGGTACAGATAAGGGATAAAAAAAAAGACGAACAGAACAATGCACAATTTAAAAGCACACAACAACCATACCATTCGAGGGGGGGGGGGCCAAAAGCTCTTTAGCCCCAGGCCTGTCGGAACAGCCAGGTTTTAAGGGCTTTGCGGAAGGCCTGGAGGGTGGTGAGGGTGCGAATCTCCACGGGGAGCTCGTTCCAGAGGGTCGGAGCAGCCACAGAGAAGGCTCTCCTCCGAGTAGTCGCCAGTCGACACTGGCCGGCGGATGGAATTCGGAGGAGGCCTAATCTGTGGGATCTAATCGGTCTATTGGAGGTAATTGGCAGCAGGCGGTCTCTCAAGTACCCAGGTCCAATACCATGAAGGGCTTTATAAGTGACGACTGGCGCCTTGAAGCGTATCCGAAGACCAATAGGCAGCCAGTACAGCTCGCGGAGGATAGGTGTTACGTGGGTGAACCGAGGTGCACCCACAATCGCTCGCTGCATTCTGGACAAGCTGAAGTCTCCGAATGCTCTTCAAGGGCTGCCCCAGGTAGAAGCAAAGTTTGGTCATCTTTTTCTCTGGCTGAGGTTCTGCAGGTGGCTTTTTCTAGAGATTCTGTGAAGATTCTCAGTCATTCAAGTCAGGGTTGTCCCAAAGGTGCTTTCGTTCAGGAGGCAACTGAACTTTCTTCGTTTTCTTTTTCCTTTGAAGATGTTGAAGAAGCTTCTTGGATGAGAAGTGAAATGTCTTCAAAGGGAAAAAAAACCCCAAGAAACCACTTATTTAAGACAACCACTTAAATAGGAGCCAGCCGTGTGCAGCAGCTGCCAAAAAAGCCAACACAGTTCTAGGCTACATCAACCGAGGGACTGAATCAAGATCACGTGAAGGGTTAATACCACTTTATAATGCCTTGGTAAGGCCACACTTGGAATCCTGCATCCAGTTTTGATCTCCATGATGTAAAAAAAGATGTGGAGACTTTAGAAAGAGTTCAGAGAGGAGCAACAAAGAGGATTAGGGGACTGGAGACTAAAACATATGAAGAACGGTTGTAGGAACTGGGTATGTCTAGTTTAATGAAAAGAAGGACTAGGGGAGACATGATAGCAGTCTTCCAATATCTCAGGGGCTGCCACAAAGAAGAGGGAGTCAAAGACCTTGGAGGTCTTCTAGTCCAACCCCCTGCCTAGGCAAGAAACCCTATACCGTTTCAGACAAATGGCTATCCAACATCTTCTTAAAGACTTCCAGTATTGGGGCATTCACAACTTCTGGAGGCAAGTTGTTCCACTGATGAATTGTTCTAACTGTCAGGAAATTTCTCCTCAGTTCTAAGTTGCTTCTCTCCTTGATTAGTTTCCACCCATTGCTTCTTGTATCTACCCTCAGGTGTCTTGGAGAATAGTTTGACTCCCTCTTCTTTGTGGCAACCCCTGAGATATTGGAAGACTGCTATCATGTCTCCCCTAGTCCTTCTTTCTATTAAACTAGACATACCCAGTTTCTGCAACCGTTCTTCATAGGTTTTAGCCTCCAGTTCCCTAATCCTCTTTGTTGCTCTTCTCTGTACTCTTTCTAGAGTCTCCACATCTTTTCTACATCGTGGCGACCAAAACTTAATGCAGTATTCCAAGTGTGGCCTTACCAAGGCCTTATAAAGTGGTTTTAACACTTCACGTGATCTTGATTCTATCCCTCAGTCAATGCAGCCTAGAACTGTGCTGGCTTTTTTGGCAGCTGCTGCACACGGCTGGCTCATATTTAAGTGGTTGTCCACTAGGACTCTAAGATCCCTTTCACAGTTACTACTGTTGAGCAAGGTACCAGTCAGAGCTGAAGAAGCTTCTTGGATGAGAAGCAAAATGTCTTCAAAGTAAAATGAGAAAATCCAGGCGCCTTTTGGAAAAAGCACCTTTGGGACAACCGTGATCTGGATGACTGAGAATCTCTACAGATGTTTCGCTGTACAATTTGGGATGAAGACCCTTGGAATGGTGTGGGAGAAGGAATGGATTTCCAGAGGCAAAAAATTGCAGACTACAGGAACCATTTGCACCACTCAGGTGACCCTGAGGACACTGATAAACCTCCAGGTGCTTCAGAGACCCTCTAAAAGTCTAAAAGGATGCAAATGACCAGCTATCTGCAAGGAATGTAGATCCTTCCATTCCCCACCATCCAGTCAGAGCTGAAGAAGCTTCTTGCAGAAGCGAAAGGAAAAAGGAAAAAGAAGGAAGTCCAGTTGCCTCCTGAAAAAGCACCTTTGGGACTTTTTCTGGAGAGGATTCGAACTGAGGGTGGTGGGGCTTTCAATTCTTCAGGGAGGGGGGGGCTGTGTCACATGGCGCCTCTGCTGAGTTGGGAGAAATCAGGCCTGGTGGCTACAGGCGCTTCGTGCATGGCGCTGAGGTATTTGCTCTGAGGCGTTTCTGGCACCATCACCCAAGCTTCCCTGTGGCCTCAGATGAACTGAATGTGTGGAGGAGAGTGGAATCTACAGTCCTATCATTATGCAGCCCCCCCCCAGGGGGGGGGACAGGCAGGCCCCTGCACTTCACAAAATTCATAATTCCCTCCCCCCCCCCAAATCTAAAAATGCCTTTTCCATAGTTTTTATGTTGTGGCTTTATGTCCTAAACTACAGTGAGGAAGTGGGGTGGTAGTGAGTTTTTATGTCTTGGAGGATCCGGGCGCATCCATCCGAGTTGGTTCCTGGACTTGTCTTTCAGAATAGGCCTCAGCCGGTTTTGCAAAATGTACATTTTTTTTTTGCAAAAAATTACTCTGCAGAACTGAAATTGAAACCAATCTTCTTCCCTCCCTCCTGCCGTCCTCCACTTTCCTTCCTTTCTGTCCCTTCCTTACTTCCTCTCTCCTTCTCTCCCTCCATTCTTTCTTCCTCTCTCCTTCCCTTCTTTCTTTTTCTTCCTTCCTTCCTTCCTCTCTACCTCCCTCCCTCCTTCTCTCCCTTCTCTCTCTCTTCCTTCCTCCCTTTCTCTCCCTCTCTCCCTTCCTCGCTCCTTCCCTCTCTCCATTCTTCCTTCCTCTCTCCTTCTTTCCTTTCTTTTTCTTCCTTCCTTCCCCCCTCCCTAACTCCCTCCTGCCCTCCTCCACTTTCCTTCCTTTCTCTCCCTCCCTTTCTTCCTCTCTCCTTCTCTCCCTCCATTCTTTCTTCCTCTCTCCTTCCCTTCTTTCTTTTTCTTCCTTCCTTTCTCCCTCCCTCCTCCTCCTTATCCTTCCTTCCTTTCTTTATCTCCCTTCCTTCCTCTCTCCTTCCCCCCTCCATTCTTCCTTCCTCTCTCCTTTTCTTTCTTTTTCTTCCTTCCTCTCTCCCTCCTTCTCTCCCTTCTCTCTCTCTTCCTTCCTTTCTCCCTCCCTCCTCCTCCTCCCTTCCTTTCTTTATCTCCCTTCCTTCCTCTCTCCTTCCCTCCCTCCATTCTTCCTTCCTCTCTATTTTTCTTTCTTTTTCTTCCTTCCTTCCTCTCTCCCTCCTTCTCTCCTCTCTCTCTTCCTTCCTTTCTCCCTCCCTCCTCCTCCTTCCTTCCTTCCTTTCTCCCCCTCCCTTCCTTTCTCTCTCCTTCCCTCCCTCCATTCTTTCTTCTTCTCTCCTTCCTTCCTTTCTTTTTCTTCCTTCCTTCCTTGCTTCCTTCCAAACTCCATTCCCTCCCTCCCTCACTCCCTCCCTCCCTCCCTTTCTTTCTTTCTTTCTTTCTTTTCCAGAGGGAAAGCTCCTAGATGGTGACGTTTGCGTCGATGCCCAGAATTGCTCCTGCATGAATTCTGGCAAGAAATTCCCCCCTGGCTCTTCAGTGTATCAGGACTGCAACTCGTGGTAAGCATAACCCTTGGATGGAATATGAAGAGGACCCTATAAACCATAAGGCAAGGCCAAGTCAGGGACCTTTCAGTTCAGTGTTCTGGGCAAGATGGTGGCCCAAAGGGCACCCAGGAAGCTCACAGGCAGGGACAGGAGAGTGACAGTACTCTCAACCTGCCCTTAACCACCTGGCACTTTAGGTATCTCACTTTAGAACCAGAATGCCAGAATGTCAGAAATAAGAGAGAAGGACCCTCTATCCATTCATCTATTTCATTGTTTCTTAACCTTGGCAAGTTGAAGATGTCTGGACTTCAACTCCCAGAATTCCCTCAGTCAGCTGCCAGTCCAGACGTCTTCAACTTGTCTGGGGGAATTCTAGGAGTTGAAGTCCAGACGTCTTCAACTTGACTGGGGGAATTCTGGGAGTTGAAGTCCAGATGTCTTCAAATCTTCAAAGGTTGAGAAACACGGATCTATTTCATCCCCTCTTTTCAAACTACGCGGGTGAAATTCACCTTTTTCTTTCTTTCTACAACAAAAACACACATATGTAGCTGCCTTGCACACAAACAGGAACGACATCACCGTGCCCTGGTGTCATCATGCAACCTGCACCATTCACACCCCTTTGCAAGTGACAACTGAGCCTCATATGACCTTCCATTGGGTGTCTCGCGTTGACACGGTTGACCCCCGTTGCTTTCGGTCTACTTCCCTTTGGTGTGAGCTGCAGAGGGGAGGGAAATGCCTTCCCATTGCAGAACTGAGAAGGGGCGAGGAGAGGAGGCGGGCTGGGCAAGAGTTTCTGGGCGTTCCAATTGGTCAGCTGGAGGGGAAAGGAGGGGCGATGTGAATAGCTCTTTGTCTGCTTACATTTTAAGGTTGGCAGGAATCACAAGGATAGTGGGTTGCCAAGGCATTGAGAATAAGCAGGGGGGTGTTGAGTTGGTGATGTGAAATGCCCATGATTTAGAAAGACAGGATTTCTTGTCCGTCGCGAATCTTGGCATTCTCTGAGCCTGATTGTTTTTTCTTGCCAGGGTTTCATGACCAGTTTAGGTGGCACCATTCGTGCAGAAGGAGAGGGCTGTTTATCCATCATATCTTGCCCTGACAGTCTCGGTGCCTTGGTTGGGGTGGGGTTTCTTCCTTGAATAGTTCCTGATTAAAACATTGGTTTCCCCCAGTGGTGGGTTTCAAAAATTGTTCGAACCTACTCTGTGGGTGTGGCCTCCTTTGTGGGAGTGGCTTGCCACCCATGTGACCGCATGGGAGTGGCTTGCCGCCCATGTGACCGGATATGAAGATGCCGACGACACTTGTCAGAACCACCTTAAATTACCTCACACACAGAACCGGCATGCATAAGAATGTGATGTAAACTTGTTTTTTAAAAGGCATCTTTGGTTTGCGTTAAAACAACTTCAACACACGCAATGTTCTGATTGCACCACAAACGCAGTAGTCATCCTTACCTTTCACAGAGGCACTGAGTTTTATACATATGAGCATGATAGTGTAGAATAATCATATCCAAGGACCAGTGGTGGGTTTCAAAAAAGTTTGGAACCTCTTCTGTAGGTGTGGCCTGCTTTCCGGGTCCACTGGTGGAACCTCTTCTAACCGGTTCGGTAGATTTGACGAACCGGTTCTACCGAATAGGTGCGAACTGGTAGGTACCCACCTCTGGTTCCCCCTCCCATGATTTTTTAACTGGTGCTGTAATGAAATGCAAATAACTGAAATCAGTGTGAGCCAAACATACAAGGGTTAAGGCAATGCAATGCAATGCAATTGAAGTCAGTGCACCTGAATACAATAGCACTTAGACTTATATACCACTTTACAGCCTTTGCTAAGCGGTTTACAGAGTCAGCATATTGCCCCCAACGATTTGGGTCCTCATTTGAGGATGGAAAGATGGCTCAGTGGCTAAGACGCTGAGCTCGTTGATCAGAAAAGGTTGGCAATTCAGCGGTTCGAATCCCTAGCGCTGCATAACGGAGTGAGCTCCTGTGACTTGTCCCAGCTTCTGCCAACCGAGCAGTTCGAAAGCATGTAAAAAAATGCAAGTAGAAAAATAGGGACCACCTTTGGTGGGAAGGGAACAGCGCTTCCGTGTGCTTTCGGCATTTAGTCATGCCGGCCACACGACCACGGTGATGTTTTCTGACAGTGCTGGCTTTTCGGTTTAGAAACAGAGATGAGCATTGTCCCGTAGAGTCAGGAATGACTAGCACGCATGTACGAGGGGAACTTTTACCTGTACCTGTAATTGAGACCTATTAATGCATATTTAAGTTTTATTGTAAGGAACGTTCAACGGTTTGAATCCCTAGCGCTGCATAATGGAGTGAGCTCCCGTTACTTGCATTCCCATTCCTAACAGAGAAATCTTTTATTTTCTAGCATTTGCAGGCATGGTGCGTGGGTGTGCAACAATCAGCCATGTCCAGGTATGTTGGTTCCGGAGCATTCAGTGAGTGAATTGTTGTTTATTCCCATTATATATAGGTTTCCGTTATATTCTGACTTTTGTCTTCCTCAAACTGTGCCTTCAGAATCTTGCCAGAAGTCATTTGCTTTTCTCCTGTTTTCATAGCAAGAGCACTTAGACTTATATACCCCTTCATAGTGCTTTGCAGACCTCTCTAAGCGATTTACAGAGTCAGCCTCTTGCTTTGAAGAGCTCCTTCAAGGGGTAGGAGGTGGAGGAGAGAAAGACCTCTTCCAATGGATGCCTTATTCCAAACTGCTATTTGTCTAGCAAGAGCTCCCTGGATAAATGAATTTATATTCGACACTGTCCCGCAGCACTGAGACAACAGTGGTGGGAATGAAGCATCTAACCCTAGGACTCGGAACAATAGCATGGGAAGGGACCACGGAGATCTTCATAGTCCAATCTATGAGGTAGAACAAGAACGTGCTACCACACAAACATTTCTCTCAAGCATAAAATCTGGCCAAGAGATCTTCTGTTATCTCCAAAATTGTGGCAGAGTAAGCACAATCTCCCTCTCTCTCTCTCTCTCTCTCTCTCTCTCCTCTCCTCTCTCTCTCTCCCTCTCTCTCTGTGTGTCTCTCTCTGTGTGATTCTCTCTGTCCCTCTCTTTCTGTCTCTCTGTCACTGTCTCTGTCTGTCGCTGTCTCTCTCCCTCCTGTGTGTGTGTCTCTCTGTCTCTCTGTCTCCCTCCCTCTCTCTCTCTGTGTCTCTCTCTGTGTGTCTCTCTCTGTGTGATTCTCTCTGTCCCTCACTTTCTGTCTCTCTGTCTCTGTCTCTCTCACTCCCTGTGTCTTCCTATGTCTCTCTTCTCTCTGTGTGTCTCTCTCTGTCTTCTCTCTCTCTGTCTCTCTGTCTCTCTCTCTCTGTATCTCTCTCTGTCTCTGTCGCTCTCTGTCTCTTTCTCTCTGTCTCTGTCTCTTTGTCTCTGTGTATCTCTCTCTGTCTCTGACTTTCTCTGTTTCTCTCTCTCTCTCTCTCTCTCTTTTACACACACACACACACACACACACACACACACACACACACCAGTAGTAGGTTCCGGATTCCGTTCCAACTGCCCCGGCGTCACCCCATACACATGTGCAGTGCGCACGCACACGCATGCAGCACAGGCATGCCTTGTAGCTTTAAATGATGCTTCTGCAAGCCTCTGTAATGCTCCAGCTGCTCAGCAGAGCATCGCACAGGCGCTGTACATGCCATGCGCTTGTGCGAAAACGCCGACAGCTTTAAAACACGGTAAAGAGCTCAGGCAAGCGGGCCCTTCGGAGCTCCGTACCGGAATGGTACCCGGTGCTCCGGGCAGCTCCGGTACGCCTGTACTGGGTCGTATCTCCTGCAACCCACCACTGACGCACACACACACACACCGCAACCAACAACAGAAGGAGTTTTGCTTTGCAGAAGGGTGTGAATTCTCCTCGTTTGTTTACAGTGTTTAAAAAGGCTTCACCACAAAGAGGCAAGAGATGCTTTCAGCAGAACAGAAGCTGAAAGAAAACATTGTGGCCAACTAAATGGGTGGGGGAGGCACTCTTTCCCTGTCCTCCACCCCACCCCACCCCAAATCATCTGGCAGAATTGTTTGTGGCAAAATTAATGGTTGCCTTTGAAGCAAAAGCTGAAGATTCAGTGAAAGGCTGAAAGGCTCCTAAGAGTAGCGTCCCGCCATCCATTCCTTCCGGGCTCCATCCTTTCGTCCGAAACACCCATTACTTAGAAACATGACGTGTCTGATTTTCAAGGAACCGCAGACGATTAGAGCCATAAAGAGAACCCAATCTTAATTAACCAGTGGAATGGCTTGCTTTTGGAAGGTTCTAAAGAAGGGAGAGGACAGCTTGTTTGTCTGAAAAGGTATAGGGCCTTCTGCTTGAGCAGAGGGTTGGACTAGAAGACCTCCAAGCGCCCTTCAAACCCTGCTATTCGGTTGTTCTGTTAAAAGTCTTCAAGATATACAGTTTAGCATCCCCAGGGTGTTTTGGGAACAGCTTTTTTGTGATTTTATTCATGAAGCAAACTTGTTGGATGTAAGTCATCAGAAACTCACGTGGACTGATCTCTCTCTCTCTCTCTCTTTCTCTTTCTCTCTGTGTCTTTCTCTCTGTGTCTTTCTCTCTCTCTCCCTCTCTCTCTTTCCTTCCTTCCTTTCCCCTCCTTCCTGCCTTTCTTCCTTTATTCATTCCTTCCCTCTCCCTCCCTCTCTCTCTTCTTCCCTTCCTTCCTTTCCTTCCTTCCTTCTCTTCCTTCCTTTATTCCTTCCTTCCTTTCCCTTCCCCCTCCCTCCCTCTCATTCTTTCTTCCTTCCTTCTTCCTTTCCTTTCCTTTCCTTCTTTCTTTCTTTCTTTCTTTCTCTTTTTCTTTCTTTCTTTCTTTCTTTCCTTCCTTCCTTCCCCTTCCTTTCTGTTCCTTTCCCTCCCTCCCTCCCTTCCCTCCTCCCTTTCCTTTCTTCTTTCCCTTCCTTTCCCTTCCTTTCTGTCTTCCTTTATTCCTTCCTTCCCTTTCCTCTCCCTCCCCCTCCATCCTCTCTCTCTCTCTCTCTTTCTTTCTTTTTTAATTTATTTATGTTTACTGGAGGTTTTAAAAGAAGAGACTGGACAGCCACTGTCTGGAATAGTATAAGGGGTTAGATTAGGAAGACATCCAAGCTCTCTTCTAACTATGTTTTTCTTTCCTTTCTTTCATTTCATAATTTCTTCATTATCTTTTTCATATCATTATTCATTTCAGTATTTCTTTCTTTCTGTCTTTTCTTTCTTTCTTTTCTTCTTTCCTTCCTTCCTTTTCTGCCTTTCTTTTTCTTTTCTTTTCTAATCTCTTCTTTCTCTCTCTCTCTTTCTTTTTTATTAAATGTATTTGTCATCAATCTCACTGTCGAATGACTTTTAGTAGCTTACCAATATCCTAAAAACAGGGGGTTAAGTATTAAAAATGAACAAAAATTGAGGACACTAGGAACCAGTAGACAAACGGGATGCTTCCAGAAGTTGTAAATGTTCCAATATTGGACGTTTTTAAGAAGAGGTTGGATAACCATTTGTCTGAAGTGGTGTAGGGTTTCCTGCCTAAGCAGGGGGTTGGACTAGAAGATCTCCAAGGTCCCTTCCAACTCTGTTATTCTATTCTAAATAATGACTGGAATAGAACAGTCTCAATGGGAGTAAAACAACATTAGCTAGCAGTGTTTGCTTAACCTCCTTGCTCAAACACATTCTCAATAGCAGCTAAGAAACCTTGAAGTGGGAAGGGTCAGACTGAACAAAGAAAGCACACTAATTAAAACCAACCCCAAAGAATGCAAACCTACTTGAAAGGCAGCCAAAGGCTCTGCTGAATTGAAATAAAAGGTTAAACAAACTAAAAGGTCATTTGTGACCCTCCTTTGCAAGAGTTTACGAAGTTCTCTGCAAAATTCTTTCAGTTTATTTATCCACCCGAATATGCCTGAATGGAGATGGACTTTAATAAAGGGGAAATATAGAAATCTTTTGGCCCAACCCTCTGCTCAGCAGGAGACCCTAGACTTATGTCAATGGAGGTTCTCAGTCATTCCAGGTCATGGTGGTCCCAAAGGTGCTTTTTTCAAGAGGCAACTTGGACTTTGTTGTTTTTCTTTGAAGACCAAGAAGGGATGAGAAGCAAAACATCTTCAAAGAAAAACAGCGGAAGTTCAAGTTGCCTCTTAGAAAAAGCACCTTTGGGAAACCCTAGACTATTTCAGGCAAACAGTTTGTCCATCTCTTCTTGAAACCCCAGTGAGGGAGCACCCATAACTTCTGAGGACAATCCGTTCCATTGATGAACTGTTCTCACTATCAGGAAATGTTGCCTTATTTCTAGGGTTGGATTTCCCTTTAATGAGCTTCCATCTGTTATTCCTTGCCCAGCCCGCAGGTGTTGGAGAATAGGTGGATCACCTCTTCCCTTTGGTAGCCCCTCAAATAATGGAAGACTGCTATCATGTCACCCCTAGTTCTTCTTTTTGTTACTCTAAACATACTTCCTTCCTGCAACCATTCTTCATATGCTTTAGCCTCCTGCATCTTCATCATCTTTGATGCTCTTCTCCACACTTTTTCTAGAGTCGAAAGATCTGTTTTGTATTGTGTTGACCAAACTGTATGCAATATTCCAAGTGTGGTCTTCTAAGGCTTTATAAAGTAGTATTAATACTTCACGTGATCTTGACTTTATCCCTCTGTTTATGCAGCCTAGAACTGTGTTGGCTTTTTTGGCAGCTGCTAGTGGTTGTCCACTAGGATTCCAAGATCCCTCTCACAGTACTGTTGTTGAGCCAGTTACCCTAACCCTAACCCTAACCCTAACCCTAACCCTAACCCCAACCCCAACCCCAACCCCAACCCCAACCCCAACCCCAACCCCAACCCCAACCCCAACCCCAACCCCAACCCCAACCCCAACCCCAACCCCAACCCTAACCCTAACCCTAACCTGTCCTATACCTGTGCATTTGGTTTTCCTTGCCTAAGTGTAAGAAGACCTTGGTTTTCTTACCACTGAATTCCATTTGTTGGATCATGTCTGCACCTGAGGGCAGAACAAGAAGCAATGGGTGGAAACTAATCCAGGAGAGAAGCAACTTAGAACTGAGGAGAAATTTCCTGACGGTTAGAAAATTAATCAGTGGAACAGAAGTTGCCTCCAGAAGTTGTGAATGCCCTAACACTGGATGTTTTTAAGAGATGTTGGATAGCCATTTGTCTGAATGGTATAGGGAGGGGGTTGGACTAGAAGACCTCCAAGGTCCCTTCCAACTCTGCTATTGTATTGTATCATAGGTCCCAATGCTCAAATCGGTCAAGATCCTTCTGGATCTTAAGCTTATCTTCTAAAGCGTTGGCTATTCTCTCCAGTTTAATATCATCTGCAAATTTGATGAGTTCCCTTTCTAACTAAAGATGCTTTCATGAACCAATTTAGGTGAGGGGGGAAAATGCTGGGCCAGTGAGTTTTCTGATAATGTCATCGAAAATCCAAAAAAAAAGCTTTAGACTTTGTTGTTAGTTGTGAAGTTGTCCCCGACCCATCGCGATCCCCATGGACAACGCTCCTCCAGGTCTTCCTGTCTTCTCCATTTAAGCTCACGCCTACTGTTTCCTTGACTTCATCCAGCCACCTCCTTCTCTGTCGTCCCTTCTTCTTTTGCCCTCCATCTTTCCCAGCATTAGGCTCTTCTCCAGGGAGTCCTTCCTTCTCCTTAGATGGCCAAAGTATTCGAGTTTCCGCTTCAGGATCTGGCCTTCTAAAGAGCAGCCAGGGTTGATCTCCTCTAGGACTGACCGGTTGGATGGCCTTGCAGTCCAAGGGACTCGCAGGAGTCTTCTCCAGCACCAGAGTTCAAAGGCCTCCATTCTTTGGTGCTCAGCCTTTCTTATGATCCAACTTTCACAGCCATCCATTGCAACTGGGAAAACCATAGCCTTAGCTATATGCACTTTTGTTGGCAGGGTGATGTCTCTGCTTTTTAGTATGCTGTCTAAATTTGCCATAGCTTTCCTCCCCAGGGAAGAAGCCTCTTTTAATTTCTTGGCTGCAGTCCCCATCTGCGGTGATCTTGGAGCTCAGGAAAATAAATGGGTCACTATTTCCATTTCTTCCCCTTCTATTTGCCAGGAATTGAGAAGGACGATGCCATGATCTTAGTTTTCTTAATGTTGCGTTTCAAGCCAACGTTTCCTCTCTCCTTCTTTACCCACATCAAGAGGTTCTTTAGTTCCTCTTCACTTTCTGCCATCAGAGTGGTATCATCCTTAGACTTTAACTGCAAGCAAATACACTCATTTGTTTCAAATCCAGAATACGTTTTATTACTATTATTATGATTTCAGTCAAGGCAGAGATTTTAGTCTAATGGAAAATTGTGGTCTGCAGTTCATTTGCAAGTAAGCCTCTGCAATTTTTTCCCCCCCTAGGAGAGTGTTCCGTCACTGGTCAATCCCACTTCAAAAAGCTTTGACAACAAGCATTTCACCTTCAGTGAGTCTGCCACTACTTGTTTTCTGGAGATTGCGAGGGGAATTCCTTTTCTGTCTTCATTGAGACAGTCCAAGTAAGAGCATCTTTGTTGAAAGAGAAAATGGTGGTGGAAAAATAACTGTGGGTATGTCAGAGTTTGTTGCAGAAAAAATCAAATCGAGAAAGCACACACGGATAGCTGATTCAGCTGGATTCATTAACTTATCTATATAAATAAGAATAGATGAATAAATGTACAATACAGACAGGTGGTTCTTCCAAGTAAACACACGGCAGGAGAGTTACAGGCAAAGCAGTTAGCTTCATTTCAGGCAGACTACTAGTTTACTTCTCAGAGCAGCAGACTGCTTTCTTCTTAAGTTTCTGTTTCAATTCTCAGCACAGACTCAGATCTGTTTAAGCTCCCATTGGCTGACTTGGTTGCTATGCCTATTCATTGGCTGACCTTGTTACCATGTCTCTCCCAGTCATGAATATTCTAACAGGGCACCAGGGAATAGGTCTCTGATAGAAGAGAATATTTGTAATTCAGGGCTGGCACTGATGATGTTACCTAGTTTGGTAATGAAACATCTTCAAGAAAACAAGCAAGTTCAGACACGACCAGGACCCCACAGAATAGTCGTCCATCCTCTCACCCCGTAAAGGTCACTTCAGAGGTGCACAATGATAGCTTCATACACTCTCCCCAATCCCCACCCCTAATCCATCCAAAGGTTAACAGCTCATTCCCACTCCAGGGGAAGGATACTGCAAAATCCCCATTCCCAGGGAAAGGATACCGTAAACTCTCCATTCCTTCCAACTCCAGGGGAGGTTAGTGGAAAATCCCCATTCCCTCCCCAACTCCATGGGAAGGATACTGCAAAATCCCCATTCCCTCCCTCACTCCAGGGGAGGATGCTGCAAAATCCCCATTCCCTCCCCACTCCAGGGGAAGGAATTGCAGAAGTCCCCATTTCCTCCCAATCACTGGGACTTGGGAGGCAGAGATAGATGGGGGCGGGCCAGCCAGAGGTGGTAGTTACTGCTTCTCCAAACTACTCAAAATTTCCGCTACTGGTTCTTCAGAACTGGTCAGAACTTGCCTGAATACCACCTCTGATGCCCATCCCCCCACCATCCTCCCCTTTGATGGCAGGATGCCAGCAAGTCACCAAGCCAAAAATGTCAGACCTGCAATCGCTCAAAATCTGTCTCGTGTAGGAGTGGCGTCATGATAAAATTCTTCGGGCGTGTGTGTTGATGTACAGTATAAGGAAGGAAGGAGAGCCCGCAACCCACAATTCTTCTGTTGCTTCTTTGGCACGAGGCCCACTGAAAGGGAAACCCCATCCTCTTTCAGAAACGGATCCAGAACTTCTGGGAACAGAAAATATTGTTTGCAGAATCAGGGAACGTGCGAAAGCAGCAACGGAATGTCAGAAACGCAACATTACATTACCGCTTACAACAATAGATTTCAAATAGGAAAGCAGAAGTTGTGAATCACTGCCTATACACAGTTTAAGGAAATGCATTATGAACTGAAGTTGCTGAGCAAGCACAATAGCATTGACATTAATAGAATAACAGAAGGGACCTTGGAGGTCTTCTAGTCCAACCCCCTACTTCAAGGGAACACCTAATTCCCACAGTGCTGTTTTATGCCTAAAGACATGACTATTACCCATGTAGTCGGACTGTATTGTTATTATCCTCCTCTTTCTCAACTTCTCATTTCTCATCTTTCCCCATCTTCTTATCTTTCCCACGATCTTCTCCTATTGCTGTCTTATGATTATAACTACAATTATAAACTATGACCTATCACTTGTTGTTTGTTTGTACCATGAGAGCTTATGCACCAGAGACAATTTCCTTGTGTCTAATCACACTTGGCCAATAAAGAATATTCTATTCTATTCTATTCTATTCTATTCTATTCTATTCTATTCTATTCTATTCTATTCTATTCTATTCTAGTCTATTCTATTCTACTCTACTCTACTCGACTCTACTCCTCCTACTCGTACTCCTCACTACATTCTTATTCCATTATTCTACTCTAACTCTACGCTCTAACGCTCTACACTACACACTACACTACTCTAGTCTACACTCTAGTCTACACTCTACACTCTACCTACTCTACACTCTACACTCTGCTCTACTCTGCTCTGTTTCTACTCTACACTACTCTAGTCTAGTCTACACTCTACACTCTATGCTCTGCTAGGCTCTACTCTACACTACACTACTCTACTCTAGTCTACACTCTAGTCTACACTCTACACTCTACTCTACACTCTACACTCTGCTCTACTCTGCTCTACTCTACACTCTACACTCTACACTCTACACTCTACGCTGTTCTGCTCTACTCTACACCTACTCTACTCTAGTCTACACTCTAGTCTACATTCTACACTCTACACTCTACACTCTACACTCTACTCTACTCTAACGCTCTACGCTCTGCGCTGCCTAACACTCTACTCTAACCCTACTCTACTCCTCCTACTCGACTCCTTCTCTACATTCTTATTCCATTATTCTACTCTACTCTACTCTACTCTACTCACTCTACTCTACCCTCCTACTCGTACTCCTCCTCTACATTCTTATTCCATTATTCTCTACTCTACTCTACTCTACCTACTCTACTCCGTTCATTCCATTTCATTCTACTACAGTACACTACACTACACCACACTCCACTCTACTCCAGAGGTAGTATTCTACCGGTTCGGACCAGATCAGCCAAACCAGTAGCAGAAATCATGGGTGGCTCCTCCCACCCGTGTGGGGCTTTATGGCATCCCATTTAGGCCCCCTTTTTACCAAAAGTGCATGCATGAAGATGGACATTTGCAAACCGGTAGGGAAGGTAAGTGTATACCCTCCCTGCTCCATTCCATACCATTACCATTACCATTCTATTCCTACTCTACATTTCTTACTGATCTCCTGAAGTCATAACTAAGCTGAAGTTTCCTATTTGATGCCTCCCCAGTGTGCTGACGACCGCGACGCCGTTTGCACCCGCTCAGTCTCCATACAGCTCCAGGATGAGAACCTCGCTATTAAATTGAAACACGGCGGTGGTGTGTCTGTCAACGGGCAGGATGTTCAGATTCCCTTCCTACAAAGTACGTCGCCTTCTTGCTCATGTCATCTTCTGCATTTCCAGGAGGAAGACC
This sequence comes from Thamnophis elegans, assembly GCF_009769535.1. Classification (NCBI taxonomy): domain Eukaryota; kingdom Metazoa; phylum Chordata; class Lepidosauria; order Squamata; family Natricidae; genus Thamnophis; species Thamnophis elegans. Next base: position 76,129,718 of record NC_045547.1, read on the forward strand.
TCCAGCTCATGTTTGCATACAGGAGGGATGGGGAAAGATGGCTCTTTCAATGACTTGTGGACTTCAACTCCCAGAATTCCTGAGCCAGCCATGCTGGCTTACAGGTTCAGCATCTAGAATCCCAAAACATCTCCCGTTATCAAGGCAGGAAGGAACTTGGTCTGAAATCCTTCTGGCTTGTGACCAGATGTAGATTATTGGGGATAACAAGAGTGTTTTGTGATATAGAAAGAAGCTTCAGAAACCAGTTAATACTTGCTATGACTGCATGTACAGGTAATCTTCAACTTACACCTATCTGTTTAGCGTTTGAAGTGATCGCACCGCGGAAAAGATTAACTTGCCACTGGTCCTCACCCTTACGACCATTGCAGCCATCCCCACAGTCACATGATCAAAAATTGGATACTTGGCGACCAGCGTATTTATGACAGTTTCAATATCGCGGAGACACGTGATCACCAGTTGTGACCTTCCGACTAAGCAGAGTCAATAGGAAAAACTGGATTTGCTTAAAGATTCCTTTCCATGTTCTATTCTTATTCTATTATTCTTATTCTTATTCTATTCTTATTCTTATTCTTATTCTTATTCTTATTCTTATCTTATTCTTATTCTTATTCTTATTCTTATTCTTATCTTATTCTTATCTTATTCTTATTCTTTTCTTTTCTCTACGCTCTACGCTCTACGCTCTACGCTCTACGCTCTACGCTCTACGCTCTACACTCTACGCTCTGCTCTACTCTACACTCTACACTACACTACTCTAGTCTACACTCTAGTCTACATTCTACACTCTACTCTACACTCTACATCTACACTCTACACTCTGCTCTACTCTGCTCTGTTCTACTCTACACTACTCTAGTCTAGTCTACACTCTACACTCTACCGCTCTGCTCTGCTCTACTCTACACTCTACACTCTACTCTACTCTAGTCTACACTCTAGTCTACACTCTACACTACACTCTACACTCTACGCTCTGCTCTGTTCTGCTCTACTCTACACTACTCTACTCTAGTCTACACTCTAGTCTATATCCTACACTCTACTACTCTACCCTCTACCCTCTACCTCTACACTCTACCCTCTACGCTCTACGCTCTATGCTCTACGCTCTGCTCTGCTCTGCTCTACGCTCTGCACTACTCTACTCAACTCTATTCTACTTTCAGGTACAATTTAATTAGGTCATATTCTGTCCTGGAAGGACAGCCTAAAGGTTTCCTTACTTTCCAGCTTCTGCTTCTGGAGAAATTCAGATAACAAAAATGCACACCGCACTCCCCCACTGGTTCCTTTGTTATTTAACTGGAAGGAGCTGTGAGTAAGGGATTTAGTCACAGGTCCACCTACATTTCCTTACCAGAAGGAAAGGAGGTTACAAAAAGAACTTTGTGGTGTTTTGATGTAGCACGGCTCTCTAAGACCTTGAGGTATCTTTCCGTAGATTGTTTAATTTCAGACTGATTTAACCATCGCGGTTTGCTTCTAGGGATCGTGCAAATTTTCAGGTGCTTTGCTGGGATAGCTTGTCTTTGAATTAGAGCAACGTTACTTCTAGGTGGGGGCCAAGCAGAGCCCTTTAAATGCAGAGCACTTGAGTATTTTATTAATAGAATAACGGAGTTGGAAGGGACCTTGGAGGTCTTCTGCCCAGCCCTTGCTCAAACAGGAGACCTATACTTGTGATGGCAAATTTATGGCACGGGGGCTCAAAGTGAGGCTTTCAAGAAGAGACTGGACTGCCCTTTGTCGGAAATGGTGTAAGGTCTCCTGCTTGGATGGGGGTGTGGGAAGGGTTGCAGTAGATAGCTAGCAATAGCAGTTAGACTTATATACCGCTTCATAGGGCTTTCAGCCTCTCTAAGCGGTTACAGAGTCAGCATATTGCCCCCAACAACAATACGCTTCATAGGGCTTTCAGCCCTCTCTAAGCGGTTTACAGAGTCAGCATATCGCCCCCAACAACAATCCGGGTCCTCATTTACCCACCTCGGAAGGATGGAAGGCTGAGTCAACCCTGAGCCGGTGAGATTTGAACAGCCGAACTGCTGAACTGCAGTCAGCTGAAGTAGCCTGCAGTGCTGCATTTAACCACTGCGCCACCTCGGCTCAGTTTACAAGGTCCCTTCCATCTCTGTGAATCTGATCCAGCATCACTTGGCTTGATTAATTTCTGCTGCGATGATCTCCAGAGGCTGATTTCGCGTGGTTGGTTAAAGAGGGTTGAGGAAGGGACCTTACAATTACCGTTGATTGAAACAGGAGGAGGAGAAGAAGAAGAAAAAACCCTGCCTGTTCTTACAAAACAAGCTGCCAACAAGCTGAATTTCCTCCTCCCCCTCCACCCCCAGAATGTAGGAATGGCAAAAGGGAGATTCCTGGGGAAACCTCTGTTGTGCTCTACACAAGCAAAAACATGCAGAACCTTGCTGGTTTCTTGTTGTCGTTAGTTGCAAAGTCACGTCCGACCCATCGCGACTCCATGGACAATGCTCCAGGCCTTCCTGTCCTCTACCATCCTCCAGAGTCCATCTAAGCTCACCTACCGCTTTGGTGACTCCATCCAGCCACCTCCTTCTCGTCCTCCCTTTCTTCTTTTGCCATCCATCTTTCCCAGCATGAGGCTCTTCCCATGGTTTCTTAGGAGGCTTCCAATGGAATATCAGCTTCCCCCCCTCCTTTGTTGGAAGAATGAGCTTCCAGTGATCAACGGAGGTCCTGCCAGTGGATCAGTCCAGGCTGCCTCTTCATAGAGGAGACACAAAGGGACAATGGTTTGAAATGGCAGTTGAGTTGCTCCTACTTGCTCCCTTACGCCATGCCCTGTTTTTCCAGATGCTCTCCACATCCAGCCTACGGTGCTGCCAGCTGTTCACCTCAGTTATAAGGAGAATGTGCACCTCGACTGGGATGGGCTGGGGACCCTTGTCATGAAGGTATGGTTGATTTCCTGTTTTTTCTTTCTTTTTTTCTTAAAAGAGGAAAGTCACACAGCTGTGGCTTGTTGGAAAAATCTTGGCAGTTGCCCTGCAAGAAGTTAAAACTCGCCCTTCTGCTAGAAAACTGAAATATCCTGGGAAATATGAAGAAGGCAGAATATTATTTTCCCCGGAAGTGAAAAGGGATGAACATGTTTTTAAAAGGCAGAGATCTCCCTGAACCTTCCTGCCCCTCTGCCCCCTTGATCAATGAGCCATTAAAGCCTGAGCTCCTCTGCTTTACATAATAAAGGTAGGGTTAGCCTTCTACAGGAACTCATCACATGGCATCTGGGAACTCAACCAAACCTGGACTCAAACACAGCCTAGAGAGTTGCCCCTGCATGGCCCCGGGAGTCTGACAACCAATCAGAATGCATTTCTTACACAGGAACAGGAAACAGAGAGGTGGGGCCGAACAGAGTATAAAAAATCCCCAGCAAGCCTCTTCTTCTCTCTCTTTTCTTCTTCACCCAATATCTTAAAGCACGGGACCCCTTTCCTGTTCAGGAACTCAAGCCATGTGATCCTGTCCACCATTAACCATCTTTCCAAGCAGCCTCCATGTTTCCACTGCCTTTTCCCCCACTTGGAGCTGAACCCAGAAGGACATTTCTTCCAACAGCCCAACGCTTGGCATTTAAACCCTGCATTCACGCTGCAAAACTGTTTATTTCCCAAACGCTTCTCTGTAAGGGACTGTCTCGGACTTGAGGGCACATCTTTGGGGCCTTTGGCTGGGTCCCAGTTGAGTCATTTCCCTGGAACTTTCTAGAGGAGGATGCAATGAGTTGACAGGATGACCCTGAACACCCAAGGGCAATGTGTGTGTGTGTCTGTGTGTGGGTGGGTGGTGACTGGCACACTGGTTTTCCTCCCTGTGGGTAAATGAGAGTCAGAAGGGGGGAGGAAAAGTCAAGTCACATATGCCCAGATCTCTGTGATTCAAGATCTGGCTAGGACAGGGGTCAGCAAACTGCGGCTCTGGAGCCGCATGTGGCTCTTTCCTCCCTCTGCTGTGGCTCCGTCACTGGTCGGTGCTACAATTTTGAGAGGAGCTTCCGTGGGTGGGGGGAGAGAAGCACAGTGTGCCAGGAGAAGACTCTACGACAAGGAGAGGGTTTTCCAGTTGTCTCCACAACTGATAGACCATTTACGTCAAAATTGAACAGCCCTTTCTCCACAGAGGGGGAAGGATACAACATCATCTATCTCCTGTCTACAACACAGTCCTTTCAGCACTTCCAAGAAGGCTCCACACCCGTTTGCACCACTCAGGGGACCCTGAGGACAGAGATAAACTTCCCAAGTGGCCTCAATGACCCTCTAAAAAGGATGTAATGACCAGCTGTCTGCCAGGAGTATACATATTTGAATGTTGAATGTTTAATAAATTTATATGCTGCCCAATCCCGAAGGACTCCGGGCGGCTTACATAAAAACAATTTAAAAGAATACTAAAAAGTTTAAAAAGTAGAAGACAAGGCAAGTTAAAAAAGACACAACATGCACTCAACCTAAGGGGGCTGGACTTCATTCAAGAGATCAACAGCCCCAGGCCTGCCGGAAAAGCCAGGTCTTAATAGCCTTGCGGAAGGCCGCGAGAGTGGGAGAGTCGGGATCTCTGGGGGTAGATTGTTCCATAGGGCCGGGGCAGCTACAGAGAAGGCCCTCCCCGAGGAGCCGCCAAATGACATTGTCTTGTCGGCGGCACCCTGAAAAGGCCCATCCTGTGAGATCTTATCGGACACTGGGAGGTATGTGGCAGAAGACGGTCCCGTAGATATCCAGTTCCTAGGCCATGTAGGGCTTTAAAGGTGATAACCAGCACCCTTCCATTCCCCACCATCTAGTCAGAGCTGATGAAGCTTCTTGGATGGGAAGCATAACATCTTCAAAAGAAAAACAAGGAAGTCCAGTTGTCTCTTTAAAAAGCACCTTTGGGATAATCATGATTGAGAATCTCCATAGACATCAAGAACTAGACGAATTTCCAATTCACCTTCTGACTTCCCCTTATTTTCTTTTTTCAAACGCTTCTGTTCCTTAAACATCGGGTTGGTTGCCTTGGAGCATTAAAAAATAATTTAGAGCCCACGCACAACAGGAGGTGGTGCCAAATATTGGGACAATTGGGGGAAGTGAGTCGTTCCCAGTGAACACAGAGAACATTTATGATAAATGTTGCATAATCTGAGTTTCCTGCTCCATTCCTAAACAATGACATCTTTCCCTCCGTGCCCTTTAAATAGTCAACCACCATTTTCAACAAATACATTGAAATATAAATTTAAAAAAATATTATAGAAAAATACAGAAATTTCTAAAACTCCAGAAACCCTTTATTTTTCCCAATTGCACCATTGTTTAATAGGATCCCTCTTTTCTCACAGTCGGTATCTGTAATATACAGCAATTAGTGCTAATATAAAAAATATTAACTGTCTTGTAGAAATTGTTTTAAAAGTCTTTGAATTGGGCTGAATTGGTTGCTGCCTATGCTTTTGCATTTTTGATCTGTTCAGAAGACAGTGTCTAAATTGTGTAGATTTTGCTTCCAGATGAAATAATATATAAGCCTACAGCAATGAATAAGGAACGCGGTGGCTCAGTGGGTAAGACGCTGAGTTTGTCTATCAGAAAAGTTGATTGAAGTGATTGAAAAAAGGCTCAATTGGTCTTAAGAATGTCTAGATAGGTTGATCAACAGCTGTGAGCAAGTTAGGAATCCTTCCATAAGGCTTGGGGATATATATAGTTTATTGTGTTTACCCCAAAAGAATATGACCCTGAATTTAAGATACTCTGTGGCATAAGCAGACAGGAAAAACCCGTGTTTCTACTATCATATTTGCAGCAACTGGAGAGTTGGGGAGTAAATAAGGCAGTGGTATGTGTAGTTTTGGTTTCCAAACAATGCAATAATTGCTTGTTGGGTCCAAACAATAGAATAGAAGAATGATTGGAGAGGAGGAACACAAGGGAAGGTTGTTGAATGCACAACCAAGCGTGGAAGACTTCTTTGTGGTGTTGTTTGTGCTTCACAATGTTTCTCTCTCTCTGTCTCTCTGTCTCTGTCTCCTCTCTCCCCTCCCCACCCCCCACAAACAATCACCATTGTAGGTAGCTGTAGCAAATTCACTTTTTCTTCCAGGACAAATGTGAATGTTTTCCTTTTTTAGCTTCAAAATTAATCGTCACTGTATTGAATGTCCCTTTATTATGGAATATGCATCTGCTTTATTGTGAGGCTCTTTGTGGTTGTTAGTTGCGAAGTCCGACCCATCACGACCCCATGGACAATGTTGCTCCAGACTTCCTGTCCTCCACCATCCTCCGGAGTCCACTTAAGCTCACGCCGGCTTTGGTGACTTCAACCAGCCACCTCATTCTCTGTCGTCCCCTTCTTTTCCCCTCCATCGTTCCCAGCATGAGGCTCTTCTCCAGTGAGTCCTTCCTTCCTTAGGTGGCCAAAGTACTTGAGTTCCTCTTCAGGATCTGGCCTTCTAAAGAGCAGCCAGGGTTGATCTCCTCTAGGACTGACCGGTTGGATAAGGGACTTGCAGGAATCTTCTCCAGCACCTGAGTTCTAAGGCCTCCATTCTTTGGTGCTCAGCCTTCCTATGGTCCTAATTGATAAGAAACAGTCTATAAGTACGGTAGTCCTCAACTTACAACAGTTCTTTAGTGATGGTTCAAAGTTAACTGTTGCAGCGTTTCCAGAGTCAGGTGATCAAATTTGGATGCTTGGCAACTGACTCCTATTTACGATTATATCCAGTGTCCTGGAGTTGTGATCCCCTTTTGCAAACTTCTGGCAAGCAAAGTCAATGGGGAAGCCAAATTCACTTAACAACCGAGTGACTAACTTAACAATGGCATGGATTTGCTTAACGACAGTGGCAAGAAGGTCGTAAAACGGGGCAAAATTCACTTAAAAATGCTCGCTTAGCAACAGAAATTTAGAGCTGAATTGTAGATGAACCTCAAGGGATACCTTAATTATCTATCTATCTATCTATCTATCTATCTATCTATCTATCTATCTATCTCTTCTATCTATCTATCTATCATCTATCTATCTATCTATCTATCTATCTATCATCTATTATCTATCTATCTATCTTCATCTATCTATCTCTCTATCATCTATCTATCTATCTATCTATCTATCTATCATCTATCTATCTATCTATCTATCTATCTAACTATCTCTATCTATCTATTCTAATATCTATCTATCTATCTATCTATCTATCTATCTATTATCTATCTATCTATCATCTATCTATCGATGTGGGTGTGTGTGTGTGGGTGTGTGGTGTGTGTGTGTGTTCCAGCATAACTGGAACGCCTCGAGCATTTTATTTTTGTTTGTTTTCCAGTTGGTACGCTGTTGTTTGTTTTCTCAACACTGCAAGAAAAAAAATCATCTGTATTTTTGTTCTCTTTCTAGTTATCTCCGAATACACCGAACAAACGTGTGGCCTGTGCGGCAACTACAACGGCAATCAAGGGGACGATTTCTCACCCCTTTGGCTGTGGAAACCATCGTGGAGGGAACTTTGGAAACTCTTGGAAGCTGAAGGGAGACTGTGAAGATTTGCAAAAACAAGACAGCAATTCCTGTAACCTCAATCCCCGCTAGGTAGGTGCTTACACCCGAAACCTTGGGATGTGATTAAAAATAAATAAATAGCAGTGTGCGTTATTTTAATCCAGCGTAGATATTGCGCACATTAAAGGCAGGCGCAATTCTCCTGAGGAAGTGTTTAGGGACAGAGTCCACTCAGGGGTGGGCTTCAACATTTTTAGTAAGGGGTTCTTGCCTGGTTGGCTGGGGGGGCTTGGCCTAGTTAGCCTCCTGAACCATGGTGGAGGGGGAATTTTGACCTCCCCGGCGCTCCGGACGCTTCCTTGAGCCTCTGGGGGCGAAAACGCCTCCCCAGGCTCCAGAGGCCTCTGGAGACCAGAAATGGGCCGTTTCTGGCCTTCTCAATTTTTGGTAGGCCCTCCTCGAGCCTCCATGTCTGCCCTGCATTTACCTGCATTCAGAATTGGCCGCAATGGGGACTTGTGGGATGGGCGGGGTCAGGGCTGGGTCCTGCCACCATTACTACCATTTTGGCATCCGAAAAATTTGCATGCCAAAGGGGGGAAAATACATTTTTTTCAATGAAGATTTTCTGCCCACGTGCAGAGCAGAAAATCAAGATGGCGCCCGTACAGATAGAACCAGTACAGTCATGTGTTCGCCGGAGTTACTATATTCGGCCGAACCGTGTCGTACCGGTAGGAACCCACCTCTGGGCAGGTGGGGTGGGTGGGGCCAGCCAGGAGTGGGATTTGGGGGGTTCCGAATTGCACAGAATCTTATCTAGAGGTTCTTCCGAACCCCCGCAAACCCCCAGCAACCAATCCTTGGCCTCCACTCCTTCGCCTGCATTAAATGAAAGCTCCGGTTTTGCTCTGAGTTTTTTTGCTTTTAGCAAAGTTAGGACACGATTAAATGCGTAAGGAATAATATCCAACATCTTGCACTGAACAAGTTTTATTATTCTCCCGGCCCTTCTTCTTTTTATTTTTTTCCTGGCTGTGCCCACCTTAGGAATGTTGCTTTGGTAGGCTACATTCCCAAGACTACATACACAACAAAAAGATGAAAGATATGTCTTACCTCTCCCCACTGTGCACAGCTGCAAATACTTGGCGAGATTTTTTTTCTGATTCTGTTTATTTGCCTGCAATTATCTTCCCCATCGCAGGAAGGTACATCAGTGAAGAAGGTGACCTGTGCCAGCTGGCTTCCTTTTAGCCAGTTGAGAGTATCCAGCATTGAAAGATGTTGTTCATGCCTGCAAGCCATCTTTTCTTTTGGACTTCAGGCCTGCCACACTTTCTACTGTCTACTTTCTATTGCGGGAAAATGGGAAGTGGGTGGGAATAATACGGAGTTGGGTGATATGTAGCCATAACAACATTCTTCTTAGAAACTCAAGGTCATCTTTGTCTCTGCACCTGGCCGGAACTGGATGGGTGGAAGCTACCAGTGTGCAGTGGAAGATTGGACCATGTGATGGACTTGTGGGTGTGCGGGCAAGATCTTGAACTTTCAACTGGGTGGGGAAAACTGGGGAGCTTTCAGATTTGGGTTTTCCCAGATTTGCCAATATGGCTCTCTTAATAAATTGGAGCTTTGAGGAATTTTTGCCTCGGACTCTGATTTAATTTTGGATGCTATTTGAACCCTGACAGATGAGTAGGGGAAACCAAGATCTGATGCTAAAACTCTCTTAGAAATACCCCTGAAATTTCATGGAAAATAAAAAAAAAAGTCATGAAAAATCTGAGCTAGATGGGTGGTTTCAAAATCAAAATAAATCAATAGAATACAGGTAATCCTCGATTTACAACAGTTCATTCAGTGACCATTTGAAGTAACAACAGCACTGAAAAAAGTGACTTGTGGCCATTTTTCACACTTAACGACTGTTGCAGCATTCCCACCATCACGTGATTTACATTCGGGTGCTGGACAACCCACTCCCATTGATGACGGTTGCAGCGTCCTGGAGTCACGCGATCCTGTTTTGCGACAAGCAACCAGATTCACTTAACAACCATGTGACTCATTTAAGAATAGCGGTGATTCACTTAACAAACAGCCCCCCCCCAAAAAATGGGGTAAAACTCACTTAACAAATTTCTCACTTGGCAACATGTTGGGCTCAATTTTGGTTGTAAGTTGAGGACTGCCTGTAAATCCTCTGTGCCCAAACAGCATGGAATTGTGACAATTTGCCATTCTTCCTCTGTGAACCAGAGGTGGGATTCAGCAGGTTCTGACCAGTTCTGCAGAACTGGTAGCGGAAATTTTGAGTAGTTCGGAGAACTGGCAAATACCACCTCTGGCTGGCCCCGCCCCCATCTATTCTCTGCCTCCTGAGTCCCAGATGATTGGGAGGGAATGGGGATTTTACAGTATCTTTCCCTGCCATGCCCAACAAGCCATGCCCAACAAGCCATGCCACGCCCAACAAGTCACGTCCACAGAACCGTTAGTAAAAAATTTGAATCCCACCACTGTGTTGAGCCTGTTTTTTCTTGCAGCCAGGTATGCCGAGAGTTCCTGCTCGATTCTGTTGTCACCCATGTTCGAGCCTTGCCACCATGAGGTCAGCCCTTCACCCTACCTCAAGAACTGTCGTTATGATGTCTGCTCCTGTTCGGATGGGAAAGACTGCTTGTGCATGGCGGTCTCAGCCTACGCCATGGCTTGTGCTCGGAAAGGAGTAATCATCAACTGGAGGAAGCCAGAATTTTGTGGTAGGTGGCTCTCTTGCCCAAACTCACAGAAGTGACTCTGGGCCTGCATTGCTAATATACAGTGAAGTTGTGTGAATGGGCAACACTGAAATGTTTTCTCATTTCAGGTGGAAGACAAGATTTGTTTTTCAAGGAGGCTATCTCTATCTATCTACCACTATCTTATCTATCTATTATCTATATATCTATCTATCTATCTATTATATCTATCTATCTATCCATCATCCATCATCCATCCATCTATCTATCTATATATCTATCCATCCCTCCATCCTTCCATCCTTCAATCAATCCATCCCTCCATCTCCCCATCCCTCCATTCTTCCCTCCCATCCATCCATCCATTCCAAATAGACATCTATTGGTCTGTCTACCTGTCCATCTATCCCTCCATCCTCTCCCCTCCCGCCACCCACCATCCATCACATTCATCTCCCCATCCATCCGTTCTATTCATCCCTCCCTCCTTCCCTCCCTCCAATCCATCCAACCATCCATCATCCATCCCAGATAGCATCATCACTCTGTCTTCCTGTCCATCTATCCTCCATCCTATCTATCCATCTATCCCTCTCCTCCCACCCTCTCCCCCCCATCCTATCCACCCCTCCTTTCCTCTAATCCATCCATCCATCTATCCCAGATAGACGTCTATCAGTCTGTCTACCTGTCCATCTATCTCTCCATCCTCCATCCTATCTATCCCCACCTCCCCACCCATCCACCCACCACCCATCTAAGATAGATCTATCTATCTGTAGGTTTGTCAGTCTAGCTGTCCATCTACCCTCCATCCTATCTCTCCATCGATCCCTCCGTTCCTCCTATCCATCCCTCCTTCCCTCTAATCCATCCATCCATCTATCCCAGATAGATATCTATTGGTCTGCCTACTGTCCATCTATCCTCCATCCTCCATCCTATCTATCCCCACTTCTCCACCCATCTATCCATCCATCCATCTCAAATAGACATCTATCTATCTTATGTTTGTCTGTCTACCTGTCCATTAGAGAGCCGAGGTGGCGCAGTGGTTAGAGTGCAGTACTGTAGGCCACTTCAGCTGACTGCTATCTGCAGTTCAGCGGTTAAAATCTCACCGGCTCAAGGTTGACTCAGCCTTCCATCCTTCCGAGGTGGGTGAAATGAGGACCCAGACTGTGGGGGCGATATGCTGACTCTGTAAACCGCTTAGAGAGGGCTGAAAGCCCTACGAAGCGGTATATAAGTCTAACTGCTATTGCTATTGCTATCTATTCCTCCCATCCATCCATCCACCACTCATACTAGGATACTAAAAAAACAATATAAATCATAAGATACAAGCAACAAAGTATAGACTCAGAAGATATGTAATAGAAAAGATGAGAAGAAATAGTAATATGGCCTTACTAGATAATAAGATTCTCATCTAGAATAGAATAGATTCATAGAATCGTAAAGGGACCTCCGAGATCTTCTATCTCACTTCCTGACCAAAACAGGAGTCGTCCTATCATTTCTGACAAATGATTGCCCAACCTTTTTCTGAAAACCTCCAGCAACGAAGCCCCCTCCAACATTTACAATCTTTAAACTGGCGGAAACCAATGGCTCACGCAACATTAAACCCACATTTTAGCGCTATTACTTGCTGCAAAGCGTGACGTGTTGGACATCACTGCCCTCAAGCCCAAGCGTGAGGAAGGGGCTCTAGGGAACCTGTGAGAGTGACAGCTGGGGTGCCAAGGGCCCCCTCCTGAGATATATGGCCTGGATAGTTGGGCTGAATGATGGAAGCTCCTGGCAGAATTGGCCAAGAGGATCATGTTTTCACGAGAGGTATTAAACCACAATAAAGCTCTCTTGTTTTATACTGAGCTTTAGGGGGTTGTGTTTTTTTTTTTAATGGACTCCTTTCAAAATCTATAAGCCTGGAAGCAGAGGGTGATGCTACCAGTAATGTGCTCTCTGTTCTCTTCTATTATTTATGCTTTTATTGAATGTTTTTATTATTGTTATTATTCTGAACTTCATAACACTATGCGGCGTTCAGCGGTAGGAGAAGGGGAGAAAAACCAGGGGGGGAATCAAAGATGCTTGGATGGCAATTGCTGTAATTCAACTCGAGCTCCTTCATAATTCATCTTCTGGAGATGCTGCTTCTCTCCACTGTGAAGCTCATCAGGGCTCCTCAAGTAAAGTCTCTACCCCCCCAATCACATCCATCAAAACTTCACGGTGTAGTTTTGAGACTGCCAGTATCTCCCACCAGTAGGGAAAATGTTGCCCTTTCCAATGTATGAGTAGATGGAGATTTGAATGTGTGTGTGTGTGTGTGTGTGTAGATAGATGATAGATAGATAGATAGATAGATAGATAGATAGATAGATAGATAGATAGACAGACAGACAGATAAGAAAGAGAGAGACAGAAAGACAAGAGAGAAACAGGAAGTGAGAGAAAGAGACAGAGAGAGGAGAGAGGAGGAGAGAGGAGAGATACCACACACACACACATACACAACACACAGAGACAGACAAACACACCAGAGACAGAGATAGAGACAGGGAGAGCGAGAGAGAGACAGACACACACACACAGACACAGAAATATACAGACAGGGAGAGAGAGGAGGGAGAGAGAGAGAGAAAGAAAGAGAGAGAACAAAGAGAGAGACAGAGAGAGAGAGAGACAGAGACAGAGGAAAGACAGAGAAATAGAAAGGACAGAGAGAGATAGAGAAAGAGACAGACAGACAGATAGACAGAGAAGAGAGAGACGGATAGACAAAGAGAGAGAGACAGAGAGAGAGAAATGCAGAGAGAGAGGAGAGAGAGAGAGAGAGGAAAGAAAGAAGAAGAAAGAGAGAAACAAAGGAGAGACAGAGACAGGAAAGAGAGAGACAGAGAAATAGAAAGACAGGAGAGAGAGAGAAAGAGACAGACAGACAGATAGACAGAGAGAGAGAGTCAGACAAAGAGAGAGAGACAGAGAGAGAGAAATGCAGAGACAGACAGGGAGAGAGAGAGACAGAGAATGACAGAGAAAGAGAAAGACAGAAGACAGATAGACACACACAGAGAGACAGAGAGACAGAGAAAGAGAGAGATAGGGAGAGAGAGAGAGAGACAGACACACTGAGGGAGAAAGACAGATGGAGAGGGAGAGACAGAAAGACAGAGAGAGACAGAGAAAGACAGAGACAGGAAGACACAGACACACACACCACAGAGAGAGAGAGAGAGAGAGAGACAGAGACAGAGACAGAGATAGAAGGACAGAGACAGAGAGAGACAGACAGACAGAAAGAGAAAGTGACAGAGGGAGACGGAGAGAGAAAAACAGAGAGAGACAGAGAGACAGAGAAAGAGACAGACAGATAGACAGAGAGACAGAGAAAGAGAGAGATAGGAGAGAGAGAGAGACAGACAGACACACAGAGAGAGAAAGACAGAGAGGGAGAGAGAGAGACAGACACACACACACATCAAACGTCAACAGCTTTCTGTGGAGAGAGTAAAATTTTCTTCCTGTAGCCAATGGAATAAAACAAAAAAGTTGGCCTTTCATGGCTATTTACTTATTATTTAAGAGAATTTATATGGCTGCCCACTCACTTTCAGGGACTCGGGGGCGGGGGCTCACAATCCGCCTCTCTAAGGTTCTTTCTTACAGGCTTGATTGTTGGAATGAACTCATGCGGATCGAGTTCTCCAGCTGGTGTCCTTTCCCTGTGTGTCCCATATGTTCCCTGCCCCCACCTGAATGCTAACATTTAAACCAATTATTTTAATTATCCAAGGAAAGGGGGTGCTGGCATTCGGAAAGCATCCTCTCTCATTTCAAGAATGCCTCTGGCTCCAGTACAGGCATTCTCAGAGGATGAAGTGGGTTGCTGCTTTGTTTAGTACAGCAGATGCCCAACTCCCAGAAACAGAATAGCAGAGTTGGAAGGGACCTCAGAGGTCTTCTAGTCCAACCCCCTGCTCAGGCAGGAAACCCTACACCACTTCAGACAAATGGCTATCCAACATCTTCTTAAAGACTTCCAGTGTTGGAGCATTCAGAACTTCTGGAGTCAAGTTGTTCCACTGATTAATTGTTCTCCCTGTCGGGAAATTCCTCCTCAGTTCTAAGTTGCTTCTCTCCTTGATTAGTTCCCACCCATTGCTTCTTGTCCTAACCTCTGGTTAATTGGAAAATAGGTTGACTCCCTCTCCTTTGTGGCAGCCCTGAGATATTGGAAGACTGCTATCATGTCTCCCTAGCCCAGTGTTGATGAACCTTTTCGTCACTGAGTGCCGAAATGAGGTGTGCGTTGTGTGCGAGTACCAGAAAACTGGAAGAGCAGCCACAATCTTCTGCTTTCCAGCGCACGCATGCATGCCAGCCACCTGTCCTTACGGTTTCTGACTCGTATGTGGGTGCAAAGACCAACTGGCCGGGGTGCATGTATGTACTGGAAAACAAGAAGATCATCTTCCCAGTACACATCCGCACCGTGCGGTTGTTCTTCCAGTTTCCAGCACTTCCATGCACGTGAAGACCAGCTGGCTGGCACACCGGAAGAGCAACAGGCGATGTCTCTCGCATGCCGGGAGATATGGGTCTACGTGCCATTTGGCATGCATGCCATAGGTTCGCCATCATAGCCATAGCCCCACTTTTCTCTAGACTTGAGGTACCCAATTCCTGCAGCCATTCTTCGTATGGTTCAGCCTCCAGACCCCTGATCATCTTTTGTTGCAAACAGGGATTGTGTCTCTATTTCGGAGATCTTGAATCGGAAGAAAGTTCCTATCTCAGATTGGTATGCTAGAGGCAGTGGTGGGTTCAAAATTTTTAGGACCTCTTATGTAGGTGTGGCCTGCTTTGTGGGAGTGGCTTGCTGGCCATGTGACTGGGTGGAAGTGGCTTGGCAGTCATGTGACTGGGTGGGCATGGCCAACTTGTAAAATGTGGGGAAACTCACTTAACAACGCTCTTGCTTAGCAGCCAAAATGTTGGCTCAGAAACTCTGGCATTTGAAGCACGCAAGTCTTAAAGCTGTCAAGTTACAAGACCTTTGCACCCCTAATGCTTTAGGGGGAAAAAAACCAGGGGTGTTGAAACCTGACGGCTTTAAGACTTGTGAACTTCAACTCCCAGGATTCCTCCTCCAGTCATGTTGGCGCAGGAACTCTGGCATTCAAGCACGCAAGTCTTAAAGCTGTCAAGTTACAAGACCTTTGCACCCCTAACCCTTTAGGGAAAAAAAACCCCAGGGGTGTTCAAATTGACAGCTTTAAGACTTGTGGACTTCAACTCCCAGAGTTCCTCCTCTCACTCTTCATCTTGATGTGCAGACGGGCAGGGGGAGGGAACTGGAACCGGTTCTAAAATGGCACTGGAGATTTGTGGAACCTCTTCTATAGAAGAGGTTAGAACTGGCAGGAACCCACCCCTGGCTAGAGGACACCAATGGGCAGCTATTGTAAGGGAGAACCATGGCGCAGTGGTGGGTTACAGGCGGTATGCCCCGGTACGCACGTACCGGTGCCTGCCAGAAGCACAGCCACTGTACTGGAATGGTGCTTTGGAGGGTCCGCTTGCCTGCCCTCGTTCCTTATCTGTATTTGAACGAAACGCCCTAGGTCTTCATCTAGTCTTCATCTGGACCCCCTCTTCTCCCTTGTTCTATCTCTCCCCTGCTCTGCCCATCCTGACTTTGCCCTTCCCCAGTTTCCTCCAGAGCCAACAGAGCCACTCCCTTGGTTCTTATCAGCTGTTTGTCTTCCATCTCAAAGTCAGAGTTGACGGGGGCATGACATGGAGTCTTTATTCTATCCCAGACAAATGGTTGTCCAATCTCTTCTTGAAAACTCCAGTGATGGAGCACCCACAATTCTAGAGACAAACTGTTCTAGTGATTAACCATCCTCACTTATCAGGAAATTTCTCCCGATTTCCAGGTTGAATCTCCCTCGGAGGAGCTTCTATTCATGGCTTCTTGTCCTGCCCTCAAGTGCTTTGGAGAATAAGTTAATCCCATCTACTTTGCGATAGCTCCTTAAATGCTGGAAGGCAACTATCTGCCTTCCCCCAGTCCCCAGAAGCACTTATCCATAAGCTTTTCTTTGTTAGATAGAGCCAGGGGTGGCTTCTTTCACTGCTGGTTCGCTCAGGAACGTTCTTTGGGGGCGTGCATGTGCAGAAGTAAAAAACCAAGATGGCAGCGCCAATAAAACCGGTTTGGGCGGTGTCTGGCCGAGTTGCTACCTATTTAGCTGAACCAGGCTGAACCGGTAGGAACCCACCTCTGGATGGAACATACATACCATATTTTTCAGAGTATAAGACGCACCTTTTCCCCCACTAAAAGAGTGTGGAAATGTTGGTGCACTTTATACACTGAATACTGCCATTTTTGGCCTCCTGAAGCCCCATCCCTGCATCCCATTTTTGGAAAAAAAAGGGCTATTTTTCACAAAAATGGAAGCATTTTTGCCTTCCCCCAGTCCCCAGAAGCACTCTGCAGGTTTCAGCAGGGCTGGAGGAAGGCAAAAATGTCCCCAATTTTGTGAAAAACAGGCATTTTTGCCTTCCCCAGCCCTGCTGAAGCCTACAGAGTGCTCCTTGGGGCGGGGAGGACAAAAACTTGTTTTCTTAGTTACTTACCGGTGATAAGACACACCAAATCTTGGTGTGTCTTATACATCAGTGTGTCTTATAGTTCAAAAAATACAGTAGTTCCTTTAGCTATTCAGTGTTATTATATTTAGCCTTCCAATCTCTTATCATCTTTATTGCCTTTCTCTGCACTCTTTCTAGGGCCCAATAGAACAATTTAACTAACAAGTAAACAGAGATAGAAGATATTTCTTTTACAATGTTATCAATCTGTACATGCTAGGAAGTGTATATTTAAAGCCAATAAATATGAAATCTCAGTGAAAGAGAACTTCCTTCTCATCAAAATTTCTAGCTTGACGCTGTTTTCTTTTATGGCTGAAAAGGGCATAAAGTTGCAATTGCTGCCATCTAGAGTTAAGACTGAGTTGATAAGACTGTAAATTGTAGGCATATAAACAGTAAGTTCTGCTAGCCTTTTATATCTCAGATGGAAGTTGTTGTGGAGGACACTTTTGAACAATCTGAAAAAGGTATGAGGGGGGAGGGGGAGCCACAAATCGTAGCCCAAAATGATTTTGGAAACCTATTTTTCTGCATGGAAATCTATTTTTCTGCCTGCTTGAGATTGAAAATGAGGCTGGATGGTAGCAGGAGTGTGGTATCTGGAGATACAGGATCACCATCAGTGGATGCCTTATATTTGCTTTTTCACTCACAATATAACATGCCAGAAATAAAAGTTCATTCGCTGATTAGTCTCCAAAGTTACCCCTGGAAAATAGAAGAGCCTTTTGTGCTGTGTGTTCTTCCTGCAGACATGAAAAAGGGACAGAAGACAATCAGGAATTTGAAATCCATGACCAAAGGACTCCCAGGGGTAGACCTGCTCTAGCCTCCATGAGGACAATGTTGGCACAACAAGGAGTTGGTTCCTCCCAGTGGTGGGTTTCAAATAATTGAACAACTGGTTCACCCAGAGTCAGGTTGGCTATCATGGCAGGTGTGGCCCATCTCCATCCTCCAGCTCCACCACACATGTAGGATTGATACTCCCACAATGGCCAACCTGACTCTGGGTGAACCAGTTGTTAAATTAGCCCCCTCTCCACTATCAAAGTGTATCCTGGGCACTGTAATGCAATGGAGAAAGGGGAAACGGAGCGGCCGGCATGAGGGAAGGAGGAGGAGCAGGGAGAAGAAAGAGGGAAAGCCGCCTTCTCCTTCCTTCACAGTGGCTGCTCCATTACCCGTTTCTCCATTGCAGCACAGCGCCCAGGATCCACTTCGACAGTGGGGAGTTGGGTAATTTAACAACCGGTTCGTCTGAACCAGTGCGAACCGGCTGAATCCCACTACTGGTTCCTTCCATATATTCTCAGAAGTCCAGCATCATCCACTTGGATAGCTTCCAGCAATATTGAAGCCCAGAAGAAAAAGAGAAAGTGGGTGAAGGTATACAGGTAGTCCTCAACGTACATTCGTTTAGTGACCATTTGAAGTTACGACGGCCCTGAAAGAAGTGACTTACGATTTAGAGGAGGTTTAGATATGAATTGATTGAGTAGTAACTCCAAACGTTCTATGAGCCTTTTTTTTTAAAAAAAAAAATTTGTTTTACAGCCATGAGTTGTCCAGAAGGCCAACTTTACCAACAGTGTGGAAGTCCGTGCAATCAGACCTGTCGGTCTCTCGCCCATCCGGACACAGATTGCCGTGAATTTTGTACCGAGGGTTGTTTTTGTCCCTTCGGGATGTACCTCGATCAGCAGGGGGATTGTGTGCCCAGATCCCAGTGTCTTGCTACTACGATGGTGAGATCTTCCAGCCAGACGACGTCTTCTCCGATCACCACACCATGTGGTAAGTGCTATGGAACCCAGGTTTCATCTGACGTGAATCCGGGTGGAGAAGTATCGAATCTTAACCCCCTTTCATCCAATTTTGGTTATTGTTCTGATCCAGGCTTAGAGAAAAGAAGTAAAGTCTTGGTGCCGGCAAAGGCCCTTTTATTTACATGATGTGAATTCCTTTCATTCCCAGTCAGCAAGGCTTGGCGAAAGAGTCTTTCAGAGGAATATTTTTTAAAATAAATTTTTATTTCTCATATATACATTCACAATTATATGATCTCATAACTGTTATTAGTAATATGTATTTGTAACAATTTTTCTCCCCTACAATTGACAATATAATTGAAATTGCTTTCTTACCATCCCATAGACCCATCTTATTTTACAACAATCCTACTTCTTCTTCCTTCCCTCCTTCCTTCCCTCCCTCCTTTCTTCTCTCCTTCTCTCCTTCCTTCCTTCCTTCCCTCCTTCCTTCCCTCCCTCCTTCCCCTTCCCTCCCACCTTTCTTCTCTCCTTCCCTCCTTCCTTCCTTCCCTCCTTCCTTCCCTCCTTCCTTCCCTCCTTTCTTCTCTCCTTCTCTCCTTCCTTTCCTCCTTCCTTCCCTTTCTTCTCTCCTTCTCTCCTCTCTCCTTCCTTCCCTCCTTCCCTCCTTGCTCCCCTCACTCCTTCCTTCCCTCCTTCACTTCCTCCTCCCTTTCCTTCCTTTCTTCTTCCTTCTCTCCTTCCTTCCCTCCTTCCCCCTTTCTTCTCTCCTTCCTTCCTTCCTCCTCTCCTTTCCCTTCTCTCTCCCCTTCCTCTACTCTTCCCTCTTCTTCCCTTTCTGCCCTCTCTACTCTTGCATTCCCTCCAATTCTTCCTCTATCCATTTCAGAGGAATATTTATCCACACAAACCTTATCTCGCTTGGTGAGCTGCCAGATAACTAGTTTCCAAGCGCAGGGCCCACCCCTGCTCTTGCTACCCACAACATGCCCTGCTGTCCAATGTCCATTTTCCCAGCGTTTCTGCAAAATATGTTTTGGCCTCTAGAACTGGTATGTTGAAGGCTGAAGATCGTTGACCCCAGAGATCAACCAGTAAAGTCCAAGGTGGTTAAGGAAGACATGGCCATTATTTTTAAAGCCTTTCTGTGTCTTTCTCTTTCCAGCTATTGTGAAAATGGCATCATGCACTGCAGCTCACAAAGACTTCCAGGAAGTTTCCTTCCAGATGTTCTCTTCCAAACTCATCGTTCTGCCAGGGGTAAGTCTGCTTTTTGACACGTGCCTCTCTTTTTGATTTTTCTGCCTGCCTTTCTGTTATTGGCTTCTTGTTTTGCATGGAAGGAGGAACGAGGCACGGAAGAGCTTTGCCGTGAATTAATTTTCATGCCAAAAACTGGATTTGGGACTTCAATGAACTTAAATTTCAGTCTATATTAACATTAAGTTCAAGGAATTAGTTTTCCCCCCTGTCTATCCTGTCTATTAGCATTAATCCTTGAAATTTGTTTAAAAAAATACTATTTGTCTACTTTTTGAAATGTTTTGAATTGATTGGAATTTTTGCTTTGGCTTCTGAGCTTTTTCCTACTACAATTTTCTAGTTTTTTTTCTTCTTTTCTTCTTCTTCTTCTTCTCTTCTTCTTCTTCTTCTTCTCTTCTTCTTCTTCTTCTTCTTCTTCCTCCTCCTCCTCCTCCTCCTCCTCCTCCCTCCTCCTCCTGCCAATTACCTCCCATAGACCCATTAGATCGCACAGGATCGGCCTCCTCCGGTTCCGTCTACCAGCCAATGCCATCTGGCTACCACCGGGGGAGGGCCTTCTCTGTAGCAGCTCCGGCCCTTTGGAATGAACTCCCCGCGGAGATCCGGACCCTCACCTCTCTCCAGGCCTTCCGGAAAGCGATTAAAACCTGGCTGTGCCGGCAGGCCTGAGGTTGATGAGTTCCCCTCCCCTCGACTTGTGGCTGTATGACTCTTGTGTATTTTAATTATGTGTATTGTGTTTGTATCCCCTTTTCCCCTTTCGAGTTGTTCGCCACCTGAGTCCCCCGGAGAAGGGCGGCATACAAATAAACTAAATCAATCAATCAATCAATCAATCATCCTCCTCCTCTTCTTCTTCTTCCTCTCTCCTCCCTTCCTCCTCTTTCTCCTTCCTTTTTCTCCTCCTCCCCTCCTCCTCCCCCCCCACTGTGACTTTTATCTTTTAATTTTTAAGGATTTCTTCAGCTGAGTCGATTTTTTCTTTCGGTATGGAAATAATGGTTTTTCTTTTATTCACGGTGTCTTAAAAACAAAAACAAAAATGTCCTTAGATGAACTTTGAAAAGGAGACCATTGCCTGAGTGCTTGGCTTTAAAAAATAATCAATCATATATTCTTCCACTCATCCTTATAATAATGTATCAAAAGTTACTAAGGAGGAAATCCACTTTTAAAAAATTAGTGCAGCTCCCCTAAAATTTACATTTGACCATACTGTTTGCCTATCTGTACCTATATCTACAGGAAATAATACCATTACTCAATTTGTGAAAACAGGAAAAAGCCTCTAGTGATAATGGTTTCATTAGGAGCATAAAACTGTTGTGGATTCTTAGCTTTCTTCAGAGCCTCGTCACTAAACTGTTGGAATAAAGGATCTCTGTTTCTTTTAATGGGTGGCAAGGTGGCTCAGCAGGTAAGACGCTGGTATTGTAGTCTGGAAAGCAGGCAGCCTAGTCTCAAGACCCGAGCACCACGGGATGGAGTGGTTCCCGTCCTTGCTACAGCTCCTGCCAAACTAGCAGTTCAAAAGCATGCAAATGCGAGTAGATAACAGGTACCTCTTTGATGTGAAGGTGATAGTGCTCCATGACATCATTGCCGGCCACATGAACCATGGAGTACGTCTTCGGACAGCGCTGGCTCAATGGATTTGGAATGGAGATGAGCACTGCCCCCTAGAGTCGACAACCGTGGCACGACAAAACCGCGGTCCACTAAACGCCGCCCGATTAAAGCGCTACCTGACGTCATCAGCAGCGCGACAAATAAATTAAAATAAATTAATTAAAATTAAAATAAAATTAAAGCAAGCCGATTCACATAAAGGTAAGGGTTAGGGTTAGGGTTAGGGTTAGGGTTAGGTTAAGGGTTAGGGTTAGGTTTAGGGTTACGTTAAGCGTTAGGGTTAGGTTTAGGGTTAGGTTAAGGGTTAGCGTTAGGGTTAGCGTTAGGTTAAGGGTTAGGTTTAGGGTTAGGTTTGGGGGGGTTAGGTTTAGATTTACGTATTAATTTTAAGTTTACCGCTCACAGCGTACTGTTTTCGTCGCGCTGTGATGACGTCACGTATGTGCTTTCGTCGAGCGTGCTTTAGTCTACCCGCGGTTTTGTGGTGGAACCGTCGACAACAACTAGCATAGTAAAATCTGCAGGGATTTCTTTATCTTAGGGGTGTCAAACTCATGGTGTCATGTTGTTGTCACATGTGACGTATCGTGAATTTTCCCCCCTTCACTAAACTGGGGTGGACATGTTCAGACCTTGATGCATCCGATGCGGGCTGAGCGTTTGACATCCCGGCTTTACTTTATCTTCTTTCTATGAATCTTACATAATTATGAGTTTGAAAATTCTGCTCAGCGTAAGCTATTTCCCAACCTTCTTAGAAGTTGAGCCAAAACATTGAGAGCAATCTTGCGGTACAGACAACAGGTGATATTTAATTATCTGTTTCAACCTCTTGCCTTATGAAAGGTTGACAAAGCTTCAGATATATTAGAATGAAATCATTAATAACCTATCAGTAAAACTGAAATTGGCAATGGTGCTTTGGCTAAATGTGGAAAAAGCCTTGGATATGTTACAGTGGAATGCTTAAAAGCAAGTTTTGGCAAAATCATTTCCCTGCTTTTATTTTAATTGGATTAAAACCTGTTATGAACCTTTTCTGAGGATATTATAAATGGCATAATCCTCGCATTAGTCAAAATGTCTTAGGAACGCTGACCTTGATCTAGTGTTCTATTTAATTTAATATCAGAATATTCACTGGTTGGTTTCCCTTATTTTACCACCAGTTCACTGCGTGCTCACTTTGCGTGTGCGCACGACTTCCACACATGTGCTTTGTTGTATGTGCGCCTTCCACGCATGTGCTTTGCTTGTACACGCACCTTCCATTCTGCACCCAGCCTCAAAAACATGGCTAATAGGATAGCATAGTGCTGGGCAGGTGGCTGGACCACCCACGATCTCCCCTATCAGTTTTGCCTGAAATGGTCCGATCCAGCTGAATACACCCTCTGGAACCATTGGCCTATTCTGTTAAGCAAGCACAAGACTTTGGGCATAAAAGCAGCTGGAGAGGCAGCCAGATTTTATTTTAAATGGTTGTTTAAAGTGTTATTGTCAATGAGGAATTTTATATTCTGAAATGGTATGCTATAGTACAATGCACGGGTGATTTTTCAGACTATCCAGGTAAGTCCTCATGTACTTCTGACACTAGCTCTAACTTCCAGCTATCAGACTTAATTTTTATTTAGTTCTTCATGTTTTGTTTTAATATTCTCAATAAGTATCAATGAAACTTTTTTTCTTGTGGGTGTTAATATATCAAGCAATATTACAGTAACATGTGTTAACACTGGGCACGCAATTTCATGTCTTTTTCTCTAGGCAACCTAAGTGGCCAACTCTAGTTAGAACCACAATTTCAAAATCAGTGTGTGAGCCCTTCAAAAGGATGGGAAGTCTTTGGCACCAATTTTAACCAAATTTGCAAATTTAATAGCCAAAGGGTCTTGTTCACACTAAGGCTCCTGTTTTTCAAATGTTCCAGAGATCCCATATATGCTGTTCCCAGTCTCTCTCTCTCTCTCTCTCTCTCTCTCCCTCCCTCCCTCCCTCCCTCCGTGTGTGTGTGTGTGTGTGTGTGTGTGTGTGTGTATACCAGTGGTGGGATTCAGCCGGTTCGCACCTATTCGAGAGAACCGGTTGTTAACTTTCTAAGCAGTTCGGAGAACCAGTTGTTGGAAGAAATCTTTTGTTTTTTTCCCACTTTACAGGGCTAATCCTGTAAGGAAGGCAGGAAGGAAACATTCTGGTGTTGTTTCTAGCCTCATCTCTATTGCCCTGCTTACAGAAACTGCCTCTCCGGTTAACCCTTATTCCATTGCGACAGCTAAGGTAGAAGCGCCCATCTACTTGAGTGACTTGAGTTGGCCACGCCCACCCAGTCACATGACCTCTGAGCCCCGCCTACCTAACTGGTCATTAGGAGAGAGAACCTGGTTTTAAAATTATTTGAATCCCACCACTGGTGTGTACGTACACTTATATATAAAGAGAAGAAACATCTAATAAATGGATGGATGGAGAAACAGATTCCTTTTCTTGATGATGTCTTTATTCCTATCACCTTTACCTTCTTTAATAAAACAGAGTTTTTTCGTATTTCTTAATATACTAATTCATTTGGATATCCTATTACATTGTGCTGAGCGATGTGATGGCCTAGGTGTGGAGCTCTGGCCTCACAATCAGGAGACCCTGAGTTGGATCCTAGATATTGGCAGGTATTTCTCTCTCTGGACGCAAGGAGAAAAATATCTGCTGTGAACTCTGCATAGGCATCAAGAAGGGCATCCGGCCAGCAAATGCTGAGCTCCATTCAGTTATCTGACTCCACCCGGATGCAAGCAATGACAGGGTCATTAAAAGAAACAAAAATCCTATTAAATTGTGCTGTGTTTCGTCTGGGACTCCTCCCGATTCTACCTTACTATTTTTGTTATCTGGTTTTCTCTTTAATAGCTTAATATCTTTTCAACACATGTTGCTTAGCCATTTTACTACCCGCAGTGCAGTTGCGTATTTGCCACTGCAGCCGTCTTGCTGTAACCTTGTCGTTTACTTTCGAAGTCTTCACAAGGGTTTTTCTTGGAAATGACCATGCCCTTTTTTTCTTTCCCCAAAGCAAAGCGGAGTGTCTCTTGCAAGCATCCGATGACCATGTTCGTCTGCCCTACAAATGACCCCAGAGTGAAAGGAGTGGAATGTATGAAGACCTGTCAGAATTACGATCTGGGCTGCGTCAGTCACGGATGCATCTCGGGTTGCCTCTGCCCAACTGGATGGGTAAGGAAGTTGAGGTGCTTGAAGGAAAAGCGTGCAGGAACCAACCCACTCATTCTTCTAGCCTTTATTTATGTATTTGTTTATCTATTTATCTATCTGTCTATTTATCTGTCTATTTATCTGTCTATTTATCTGTCTATTTCTCTGTCTATTTACGTATTTACGTATTTACTTATTTACTTATTTACTTATTTACTTATTTACTTATTTACTTATTTACTTATTTACTTATTTACCTATTCACCTATTCACCTATTACCTATTCACCTATTCACCTATTCACCTATTCACTTATTTACTTCATTTACTTATTCACTTATTCACTTACTAGTTACTTATTTACCTATTTACCTATTCACCTATTCACCTATTCACCTATTCACCTATTCACCTATTCACCTATTCACTTATTCACTTCATTTACTTATTCACTTATTCACTTATTCACTTACTTACTTACTTACTTACTTACTTATTTACTTATTTACCTATTTACCTATTCACCTATTCACCATTCACCTATTCACTTATTCACTTATTCACTTATTTACTTCACTTATTTACTTATTTACTTATTTACTTATTTACTTATTCACTTATTTACTTATTCACTTATTCACTTACTTACTTACTTATTTACTTATTTACATATTTACCTATTCACCTATTCACCTATTCACTTATTCACTTATTCACTTATTTACTTCACTTATTTACTTATTTACTTATTTACTTATTTACTTATTCACTTATTCACTTATTCACTTACTTATTTACTTATTTACCTATTTACCTATTCACCTATTCACCTATTCACTTATTCACTTATTTACTTCACTTATTTATTTATTTATTTATTCACTTATTCACTTACTTATTTACTTATTTACTTATTTACCTATTTACTTATTCACTTATTCACTTATTTTACTTATTTTACTTATTTTACTTATTTTACTTATTTTACTTATTTTACTTATTTACTTACTCAAACTTTTTCCCATCACTGAGCTAGAGTGTCTTAGTCTATTGCTCAGACCTGGCAATTTGTCTCGATTCACTCAGTGAGTGTTACGCGAACAATGTCTTAACAATGAGCACAAGGAATGTGATGTCTCAGCGGTTAAAGATGCTGAGCTTCCTCTGGAAAACTGCCAGCCAGGGTTCAGGACCCGAGTTTGCACAATGGGGGGAGCTCCTGTTCTCGCCTCAGCTCCTGTCTGTCTAGCAGTTTGAAAACGTGTGAATGTGAGTAGATTAATAGGTACCACTTTGTGGGAAAGCAACGGTGTTCTGTGCACCTTGGTCTATAGTCATGTTGGTCACATGAACATGGGAAATATTTTCAGACAACGCTGGGTAAGAAACGGAGATGAGCAATGCCCCCTAGAGTCGAATATGACTTGATAGGGGAAATCTTTACCTTTATTATGTGAATACAGCTCATGGGTAGAGTGGAATGGAGTAGAGTGGAATGGAATGGAATGGAATGGAATAGAATAGAATAGAATAGAATACAATACAATACAATACAATACAATACAATACAATACAATACAATACAATACAATACAATACAATACAATACAATACAATAGCAAAGTTGGAAGGGGCCTTGGAGATCTTCTAGTCCAGTTCCTTGCTTAGGCAAGAAACCCTACACCATTTCAGACAAATGCTTATCCAACATCTTCTTAAAAACTTCCAGTGTTGGAGCATTCACAATTTCTGGAGGCAAGTTGTTCCACTGACTAATTGTTCTAACTGTCAGGAAATTTCTCCTCAGTTCCAAGTTGCTTCTCTCCTTGATTAGTTTCCACCCATTGCTTCTTGTCCTGCATTCAGGTGCCTTGGAGAATAGCTTGACTCCCTCTTCTTTGTTGCAACCCCTGAGATATTGGAACGCTGCTATCATGTCACCCCTAGTCCTTCTTTTCATCAAACTACCTCAGTTCTCTCAAAGTAACGTCCATCCTCTCAAAGATCCAATGGTTTTTCTGAATGTACAGCTATGGGCTTAAAGAAGTCAAGATGGCAATTACAGCTGCACAACTGAATGCTTTCACAGTTCTGGAGTTGCAAAATTATCTGATGGGACCCAAATTGATAAAACAGGAGTAGAATTTTATTGCCACTAGAGGGCAATATTGTTCACCTTTTAAAAAAACAAAACCTCTGTTTCACTTCTAGAGTTTGTTATGGCTTCTCTCCTTTAAAACTTAGGAGCAATTTGGAATTAAATCTGTGTGTCAAAAACGAAGGGGAAATTTTCCAGGGAAGGTTCAGAATACCCAGAGTGTTAGAACGGAATTAAAATCTAATTAGTTGCTTCAGGCTGCAGATCATAGTTCATATTTTTTAACCAGCTGTGCTTCCCATTTGAGTTTTGAGCTGGGCTTGGACTGGTCAAAAAATAATCAGTCAATTTAATATGTCAAATAACTCTCCAACCATGGCCAGATGCTCTTACAATGTTAAATATTACTAAAACCAAATCATCAGTAGGTTCAGCGTTTTTCTAATTAACAGAACAGCTACTGCACAAGAAGAATTGAATAATTTCTTTAGGTAAAGGTTCCCCTCGCATATATGTGCTAGTCGTTCCCGACTCTAGGGGGCGGTGCTCATCTCCGTTTCAAAGCTGAAGAGCCAGCGCTGTCCGAAGACGTCTCCGTGGTCATGTGGCCGGCATGACTCAACGCCGAAGGCGCACGGAACGCTGTTCCCTTCCCACCAAAGGGGGTCCCTATTTTTCTACTTGCATTTTTTACGTGCTTTCAAACTGCTAGATTGGAAGAAGCTGGGACAAGTAACAGGAGCTCACTCCGTTACGCGGCGCTAGGGATTTGGACCGCCGAGCTGCCGACCTTTCTGATCGACAAGCTCAGCGTCTTAGCCACTGAGCCACAGTGTCTCTAGATGAACAATACATTCTTCGTTTATTTTCATGGAGAACCACCAAGATCATGACACCATTAATTGAAAAAATATACTTATGTTACATTCTCTTTATTCCATAGTTATAACCATAATTTTCAAAGATGTTTGTGGGAAATAACAGCAGATTATTTTCCATTTTTGGTGTCCCTCCATAATTTTCAAAGATATTTGTGGGAAATAACAGCAGATTATTTTCCATTTTTGGTGTCCCTCCATAGTCTGGCCTTCTTAATTTCAGCTCTAGCCATTGAAAGTTGTCCATTAGTAGTTATGATTTACTGTGTTCCGTCCACCTGGCCAATTTCTCAATTTGTTCAGCAGACGAACGGTTTAAATGTAACTCATTATTAAAACATGCTTTATTGGATTAATTTAATTTCTTAATTTAATTTCGCTTTTACAAATAGTGAATTCAGTAAACTGCACTTAAGCCAATACATTAAGCCAATGGTGGTTTATTGCACATGCCAGCCGAGCACAGACGTCAGAGGAGTTTTGAAAAATAGCTGAGGAGGGAAACAATTCTTCTCTGCTCTTCATGTTGGAATGACACCACAATGACTTTTTTAAAAGAATATAATAGCAATAGCAATAACAGTTCGACTTATATACCGCTTCATAGGGCTTTCAGCCCTCTCTAAGCGGTTTACAGAGTCAGCCTATCGCCCCCACAGTCTGGGTCCTCATTTCACCCACCTCGGAAGGATGGAAGGCTGAGTTCAACCTTGAGCCGGTGAGATTAAAACCGCCGAACTGCAGATAGTAGTCAGATGAAGTGGCCTGCAGTACTGCACCCTAACCACTGCGCCACCTCGGCTCTTGGTTGTCACCAGGCTGAGCTGCTTAGCTTTCTGGGACACTTGGTATACATATACCTGGTTAGGTATATATCTAACCAAGCCAGCAGGGCAAGGATACAGGGAATGTCTATGGAGATTTTCAGTCATCCAGGTAATGATTATCCCAAAGGTGCTTTTTCAGGAGGCAAATGGACTTTCTGGTTTTTCTTCGAAGACGTTTCGCTTCTCATCCAAGAAGCTTCTTCAGCTCTGACAGGATAGTAGGGAAATGGAAGGAATTTATATTCCTTGTAGAGAGCTGGTCATTTGCATCCTTTTAGAGGGTCGTTGAGGCCACTTGGAGGTTTATCTGGGAAGCATTTATGCTCCTTGCAGACAGCTAGTCATTTGTATCCTTTTAGAGGGTCGTTGAGGCCACTTGGAGGTTTATCTGTGTCCTTAAGGTCACCTGAGTGGTGCAAATGGTTCCTGTAGTCTGCAATTTTTCCTCTGGAAATCCGTTCCTACTCCCACCGCATTCCAAGGGTGTTCATCCCAAATTGTATAGCTAAAAGTCTGTAGAGATTATCAATCATCCAGGTCACGGTTGCTCCAAAAGTCCTTTTTTTCAGGAGGCAACTGGACTTTCTTGTCTTTTCTTTTTGAAGATGTTTCTCTTCTTATCCAAGAAGCGTCTTCAGCTCTGACTAGATGGTGGTGGAGGAATGGAAGGATGTATACTCCTTGCAGACAGCTGGTCATTTGCGTTCTTTTTAGAGAGTTGTTGAGGCCACCTGGAGGTTTATCTGTGTCCTCAGAGTTACCTAAGTAGCGCAAATAGAGTCACCTGAATAGTGCAATGAGTGTGGAGCCTTCTTAGAACTTCTGAAAGGACTATGTTGTAAACTGGAGATAGATGGTGTCGTATCCTTCCCCCTCTGGTGTATAAATCCTTCCATCCCCCACCATCCAGTCAGAGCTGAAGAAGATTCTTAGATGAGAAGCGAAACGTCTTCAAAGAAAAACCAGCTGCAGGGCAAGATGGCCTTGACTCTCTGAGAAAGGAATGTTATTTTGAGTATATATCTCCCATACTCCATACAATCCCCCCTCCCATTTTCTCACAGCAATAATTGTGGCAGGCTTGAACGTCCAATGCAAAAGATGGCTTCCAGGCCTGACACAGAGAGATTAATGGAGTCGGAAGGGACCTTGTAGGTTCTCATGAACCTTTTGTGCAGCCATATAAATTTCATTGAGTAGAAAATCTAAAGTGCTGACTTTAGATCACCATTTGTCGGCTGTGACCAGGGGGTCATTTGCCCAGGTTCGCCTGGTGCACCAATTGCGTCCCTACCTGAATCGGGAGGCTCTTACAACGGTCACTCATGCCCTTGTGACCTCAAGACTGGACTACTGCAATGCGCTCTACATGGGGCAGCCCTTGAAGAGTGTTCAGAGACTTCAGCTTGTCCAGAATGCAGCCGCGCGAGCGATTGTGGGTGCGCCTCGGTACACCCATGTTACACCTATCCTCCGCGAGCTGCACTGGCTGCCTATTGGTCTCCGGATACGCTTCAAGGTGCTAGTCGTCACTTATAAAGCCCTACATGGTATTGGACCTGGGTACTTGAGAGACCGCCTTCTGCCAATTACCTCCCATAGACCCATTAGATCCCACAGAGTAGGCCTCCTCCGAATTCCATCTACCGGCCAGTGCCGGCTGTCGACCACCCGGAGGAGGGCCTTCTCTGTGGCTGCTCCGGCCCTCTGGAATGATCTCCCCGTGGAGATTCGGACCCTTGCCACCCTTCAGGCCTTCCGTATAGCCGTTAAGACCTGGTTGTCCCAGCAGGCCTGGGGTTGTTGAGTTCCACCCCTACTCGAATTGGCTGTGCTTGTTGTGTTTTTTAAATTGTCTGTATTGTCCTGTTTTGTTTTTGTCTTATTTTTCTGTATTGTTCTCCCCTCCCCTTGGCTTTTGTTCAGCCGCCCTGAGTCCCTTTGGGAATAGGGCGGCATACAAATCGAATAAATCCAAATCCAAAAGTTAAATATCCATCTGTTTGCATTCTAGGTGCGGCATGGAAACAAATGCATGGTCCCTGAGAATTGTCCTTGTTTCCACAACGGACAGGAATACGCACCAGGCCAGACAGTGGCAAAAGACTGCAACACGTGGTAAGGAATTAACCTCTTTGACATTGATCTTCCATCGGACCTTAAAAGAAAACCATCATTTTGAGGCACCGCCAATAAATGTTCCCCTATTTTTCAAGTGCCGTAGACCAGGGGTCTCCAACGTTGGCAACTTTTAAGACTTGTGGACTTCAACTCCCAGAGTTCTTCAGTCAGCTGGCTGAGGAACTCTGGGAGTTGAAGTCCACAAGTCTTAAAAGTTGCCAAGGTTGGAGACCCCTGCCCATAGACAACCCATGTAAACAAATGGACAGGCAACAATAGGCTATTTACAACAAACCCTGAACAGTGTGCTAACCTTCTCCAGCATCCTTAGAAAATGGGAATGAAAGTTACGTGGTGTTGAGTAGAGAACCAACCTGTCTTGTTTTCCATTAGTTCTCCTTCAGTAAAGAGTAAAGAGGCGCACACTCTCTGGATTAGTCCTGCTTTGTTAAAAGCAGAGTGACTCCTACAATGCTGTAGCATTGGACTTAAGTACCGTATTTTTCATACTATAAGACGCACCGGAGTATAAGACGCACCA
This sequence comes from Thamnophis elegans, assembly GCF_009769535.1. Classification (NCBI taxonomy): domain Eukaryota; kingdom Metazoa; phylum Chordata; class Lepidosauria; order Squamata; family Natricidae; genus Thamnophis; species Thamnophis elegans. Next base: position 76,161,030 of record NC_045547.1, read on the forward strand.
TGATTTTGAAGAGCTAAATTTTTTAAAAGGTTTTTGCACTTTGTAGGCCTCCCAAGCCTTCTGCACACCCCATTTTTTGCAAAAAAAAAGAGAAAAAAGAAAAGGGGAAGTGGTGGCGGCAGCATTCAGAGCTTTGGGAGGCTTGTAGAGTGCTCCTGGGGGCCGGGGGGGCGGCAAAAACGAGCAAAAAATGGCCCTTTTTTGCAAAAATGGGTCATTTTTTGCAAAAGAAAAAGTGGGGCATGCAGAGGCTTTAGAAGGTTCGTAGAGTGCTCCTGGGGATTGGGGGGGGGGGTAATTGAGCAAAAAAGGCCTGGGTTTTTTTTTTTTGCAAAAAAGGCAATTTTTTGCCCAAAATTAGGGCATGCAGAGGCTTTTGTAGAGTGCTCCTATGGGCTGGGGGGAGCAAAAACAAGCAAAAACGGCCCATTTTTGGCTAATTTTTGCCCTTCCCAGCCCCAAGGAGCACTTTGCAATCCTCCTAAACCTTCTGCACATACATTTTTGCAAAGTGGGTGGGGTTTTGGTAGGCTAAAAATGCTGTATTCGATGTATAAGACACACCCAGATTTTCACCCTCTTTTTTGGGGGGAAAAAGTGCATCTTATACTCTGAAAAATACGGTACTTCCCAATATCTCTTTTCAGAACTTTCTGGGTAGGTTACAATATAGAATATTTGCATATTGCCCCCAACAATCTGGGTCCTCATTTTGCTGACCTCAGAAGGATGGAAGGCTGAGTCAACCTTGAACCCGCTTAAGATCGAACTCCAGATTGTGGGCAAAGTTTACCTGCAATACTGCATTGCAACCATTGTGCCACCACAATGGCTCTAAATTCAAATAAAATGGTGCCAGAGATTTGGGGGAAATGCTCTCAGAAAAGTGAATGAGGTGGGCAAGGAGCATCTTACAACTTTGTTTAGCCCTTAAAATCTGGCTATTCCCAGATGTTCATTTCTCTGGTGCTTTTTGGAATGGCCAAGTCACTATTCTGACCTAGGCTGCCCAAGAGCCTGAAGCAAACGCCTTGTCCTGACCAAAAAAAAACCCCTTTATTAATCAACAGTGAATTCTGCTCATTCGCATTCAGCAAACTCTTTCGAGGGAGGATTTACAGTCACAGACCTTATCTGGCTTGGAGAGCTGCCAGGCCGATATCTGCAAAAACTTGGCAAGGAGTCTCAGAGAGTCATGAACCAATTTAAGCGAACTAATTGTCTCCTGCAAACTCCACTCCCATTTTGGCTCCTCTTTTATTCCCTATGGGAGGGGCCATTCATCATCCACCTATGGCCTTACTCCCAAGTCGATCCCTGTTCTTTAGCTGTTCCCTTCGTCTGGCAACTCTGAGCATGCGCACACTAGGAACAGGCTCCAGCTGTTCCTCTGCCTCACTGACGTCTGACTCTGAAGGCAGCTGATAACTGGCATACGACCCTGTCCCCCTCTCTGTCTCTGACACAGAGCCCTCATCAGAGCCTTCCCCAGACCCCAGGACTGGCCCATATTCCTCCCCAACCTCCTCACTGTCCGAATCTGCTGCCAGCTCTGCTGGCGGGTGGTGGGCCACAATAGTCACAGCAAAACTAAAGGTGATCCTTGGAGGCAAATTTGACCTCTGAAGTTGAAAAAAAATTGGCTCATTGAGTAGGATTAAACACATGCCACCTGACCAGAAGTTACGAAGTTTTAGG